>NW_020175674.1:2932108-2946210 GCF_003031525.2 Neophocaena asiaeorientalis asiaeorientalis | reverse complement strand
TATTGCTGGTTTCTTTGAGAATACAGTTCTTTGGCTATACTCCCTTAACAATTATGTCTGTTTACTTTGGAGCGAAAAGGCAGTAATTACTACAGTCTCATCTTATAAATTACTAGTTACTATTTTTTAAATCTGAAACAAATTCTTGGGTTTGGATTTTCATTATGCAAAACCTTATCGAGCTAGTCGTGGTACTTGAATACATGTAGTTGTGAGGGGACAGTCTCATCATTTTCCTCCTTGTGTTACCAAAAGTGGGGTCCAGCTGCTCGCCGCTCAAAAGCCAATAAAGAGATAAAGTTGGTGGAAAAGAAAGTTTGCTTTATTTTGGATAACAGCAACCGGCGGGGGGGGGCGGGCGGCGCAGGGCAGATGCCCGTCCAAAGGCGGACTCCCCTCACTGACAACCAGTGGTCAAGAACTTTTATAGGTGGAGGGAGGGGGCCACATGCAGAAACAGCACAGGCAGCTCTCACCATAACCTTGAAATTGGTCATCAGTGGTCTGACCAGCGTCATCTTGATTGTTTTAAGCACAGTTAATCTTCAGTTCCAGGGTCTGTTTTTTCCCCTTTCCTTGAGGCCAGTTCTCAGAATTGTGGCAACTTGTGCCATGGCTCCAGTCTGGTCTTCATGTAGTTAACTTCTTCCACCCAGTGGGGCTTCCAGTATCCATAAGATAGCTCCCAGGATATGGCTCAGAATATTCTCGATAGCCCTTGAGAAGGAACTAAAGGTCACAGACTTTGCTCAATGACTAAACTATTATTATTTTGTCCGGTTTGACTGTTTTCCTTTTCTTCTGCATTTTCTCACTTCTCTGATTAAACTTATTCTTTGGCTAAACTTTTTCCACAGAAAAAAGGCAGGCTGAGGGCATGGGAGGCAAGGACCATCGGGTCCTTCTCTGTTTCGCTTGGATATCCCTCTTCTTTTTAGAAACTTTCCCACTGCCATTTCAGTGAAATTGCTTTAGCAGTTGTTCTCACCTATCTCTTTCTTTATTATTAAACTCTGAGGACACATCAGTCCTTGCTTGATGTCTCTGAAACTTTTATACCCTTGACCTCCATTTCCCTGAAACTCTCTTGTCACTGGCCTCTGTGACAGACCTCCTCAGCGCTGGCCTCTCCAGGAATTGCTTCTCCGTGGCATCCTTAGACTCCGTCCCTCCGATAGGCCCTGAAACGTCGGTGCTCCTGAGTCCTGTTCTCCTGTCATCCCGTAATGCACACCTTTCCTGACTGCCTCTTCAGTCTTGGTCACCACCGGCTTGCTGATGGGCTCGAGTCTCTCCTGAGGCCAGAGACCACGCCTGAGGACGACCTGAATGGCCCACTGCCTGCTGGACACGCCCACATCCTGTCCCGCGAGCATCTCACAGTCTTTACATCATTAACGCTATCTCCCATCCCCCACCTTAAATCCCCTCCACCAGGCTTGCTGCTCTGTTTATCCCTCCCGCAGTGAAGCACGACACCATCTACCTAGGGGCCGATCAGCCAAAAGGATCTTTTGTAACTTTCTTATTATTTATCAAATCCATACGTTTCTTTCTCTCCCCTCCCACCGTCTCAGTTCAGACCACCGCTATCTCTTCTCTGGATTACAGCCTGAGTTGGTGTCCTGCACAGAAGGTTGGTTTTGCCCTCCTCCAATGTGCCTTCATGGTGATGCCGAGTATGCAAGTGACAGTACCATCCTGCCAGGAAAATCCTCTGATCACAATATCCTCTGTTGTCTTGCCATTGCCTCTGGGCAGAAATGTGAACTTCTTAGCAAGACGTGAGCGATCCTTCCCAATCCAGTCACCACTCACCTCTTCAGCTTCATCTTTTCTCACCCTCATCCTCTCATCAACATTGTGCCCCTTGCTGCCCCATGACAAAGCCATACTTTACCCAACTTCTGACTGGAACACGCTTCATGCCCCATTTCTTTTCTCCTTCATCGTCTGATTAATTGTTGACCATAACCAAGAGGCCCCAGGTGCTTCCCAACAGCCCCTCAGCCACTGGTTCCTCCCTCAGAGTCCTGTGATTGTCCCGTCTTTCGATCAAAACACTTAACGTACCATATTACTATGTTCTGTCTTTACCCTCGTAACCACAATCAAGCTTCAAATCCTTCCGTAGCTTCGCACAACTCTCAGAGTGAAATCGACTTCTTTCCTCTGGTTCTCGTAACTTCACATTATCTGACCCCTCTGCAAATGTCCCACGTCCCCAGTCCACTCCCTCCCCCCCCTCCCCCCCAGTGTCCTCACGTGCCGCTGGCCCATGTTCACTTGGAGGTTAGCTTGCGTCATTCGTACCGACCTTAAATGTCATCTCAGCAGAGAGGCTCCCCAGACCACCGTATCTGCAGCAGCCCCTCCAGCATCCTCTGCCCTCTGCACCATTTCAACTCTCGGCATTGTACCCATCACTGCTGTTTATTTATCTTCTTTATTAATCTGTTTATTTCTTACCTGTGTGCCCCCGGCCAGAAGGTCAACTCCATGAGAGTACACACCTTGTCTGCTTTGTTTCTGTACATGTTCCTAATGCCGAGAAAAATGCCTCAACAGATAATTAGTTGAATGAAAGACTCCCCAATAGGACTACAGGCTTCTTGACGACAGACTCTATCATCAGTCTCTGTTTATGTGACACCATCCTCGGCACATCAAAGGCAGGACTCTCACTAATTCATTCAACAGATACTTGGGTTATCTGTGGATCCAAGCTCTGTGCGACTGATGCAAGTGAGCAAAACGCAGTCCAGTGACAAAAACTCATCGTCCCATGGGAGAGACCCCAATTATGCAAATGCAGCCCAGTTTTCCCAAGTTGTCCAGCCTGCCAGAATCACCCTTCACTTTGATCACGTGATATAAAATCATTCAAAAGCCCATGCCAAGTGAAATCCAGCAAGCAGGCTGGTGTTGCTAAAAATCCACCAGGGGACAGGAGTGATTGGTTTCAGCAGTGCTTGGTCACCTCTTTGCTCTAATCCCTGCCCCACGTTCCACTCTCCACTTCCTACGGCTGCTGCCCTCTGTTCCCCGCAAGAGAGTTTCCCTTCTTTCTTCCACCAAACACAAGCCTGCTGTACGTTACTGATCTGTAATGAAGATTTGGGGATTTAAGGGGAAATTATAATTCAGAACAGAAAACAATCTACTATTAAATAGCAATTCCGAAACCTCACAGGCTTTTTTCCAACGAGAAAGCTCTCACTCATCTTGGTCTTTTTCTTCCTTAGTTCCCGCCTGCCACTGTATTGCTAGACCCTATGTCCACCTACAAAGACCTTTCTCCCAGAAAATTCCCATTACTTTATTACCCAGAGCACTTAGCTTCCCCAGCATCGCACTTTCTCTCCTAAATAAGTCACCTATGCCATTCACAGGGGGCCACGAATAGGTTTTCTTGAAGGAAAGAGCTGCCCACTCCCCTTGATGGGGGGTTGGCTGTGTTTAAGCAGAGCGGAGCTATTACCTCCCACATTTTAGATAATGGACTTCTCTCAAAAATGCTTAAAATTACATTTAATTTGGGGTTAAACGTACTGCACGACTGACTCACTGACACTGTTCAGAATGAAGTCTTTAAGTCTTTCGGAAGAGTTGCCTTTCACGTGAATCTCTGCTACTTTGTACTCGTTGACTTGGAATTCTGACCAAAGTACAGACGTTTATCCCTATTCAGTTTCATCTTATTATATTTGGCCCATCGTTTCAGGCTGTCAAGATCTTCCAGGAGCTTGGTTCTGGCACACAGTAAACTCACTACCCTGCCAACTTTGTGTCAAATGCAACTTGCTGAACTACGTTCTCTATCCTCTCAGAAGCCACCAGAAATGGCTGGTAGACATGTGCTGTTCTGTTACAGGATTCCAAGAGCTAAAGAAGACGAAAATCACCAAATGAGTGAGACACATAAGGACAAATATCTTTAGATGGAGAGTGAAGATCTCACGTTCAGGCATGTGTCTCCCATTTCTCTGGATAATCCCATCACTACTCATCTTGAGGTGTAGGTTGTTCTGGGGGAGGGGACGAGGCTGGGAGAGGGCAGCTGCCCTAAAACACGCTTTACTGCGGCAGGCAGGGCAGGGTGGTCTCAGGGAAGTGCTAGGCAAGAGCAGGGTGGTCTTGCACGGCTTTGTGGGGGGAGCAGCCTCTGAAATTGTGCAAACTAGACTTCCCACCTGTCATCCCAGCCAAGGTCCCAGAGTGCGGAGAAACATTTAATTTACAGAAGGTGTCTTTACCAAAGTTTACCCCATCAGCCCGAGCTTGAGCTGTCAGATTACTACCTTCGTTTCTCTGCTGGCTGAAACCCCACCATTAAGCTCATTTCCCTAGGGAGCCAAGACCACAGTTATTGAGGGAGAGTTCCAGGCACCAGAAATGATAATAGGGTCAACACACCTTTTTATTAAGAACCTAAACCGAAAAGGCCAGTTTATTCAATGCATTTTGCAATCTCCTGTGTCAGCCTCTGTATTATTTTCTTCGTTCTGCTTTTCCCATTTCCTTGCAGTTGGGTCCGTCAGTACCATCACTGCCAAAAAAGCCAGGTTCGAAACCAATTCTGGCTTAGTTAGGTGTGTTGGGATCCTCTTGGCAACCCTGTATTTGTGCATGCAATTAACTTGTTCTGTCCAAAGCTGCTCGGCCGTGCTTTCTGGGGGTCTGGGTCGCTACCCTGTGTCAAAATCTCTGTCTCCCAGGACAGACGCCTAGGTGACCCCGTAGCTGCAAGCCACAGTGCCCCCTCTCCTTCCCCACACCCATCGCTGTGACACCAGTGCTACTGAGCCTTGGAGGTTGTGTTCTCGGCTACAAAATTGTGTCTCTTCACCCATGCTGTTCTTATATAGCTGTTTACTGGGTTGAATACACACTAATTCTCTTTTACATTTTAAATAGTAGGTAATTCATAGTTATTTGATGAATGAGTGAAAGAGCAGTAGCCACTGGGGGTTCAACACTCAGGAAGCCGTGATTAAATTAACTGAGCGGTTAATGGTCCTCACAGTGTGTGAATACTTGGGAGCTGGACAGAGGACAGCTCTGCTGGCCGGGGATCTGCAGTTCAGTTATGCCTCACCAGCTCTAAGCATTGCTTCGCTTAACAGTCTAGTTGGCAAAATCATGGTTGACAAGTTCAGTGCCTAGTGAATACAGGGAATTCAAAGAAAAATAACAAAAGCGAGTTTTGGATTGACGTGTACACACTGCTATATTTAAAATGCGTAACCAACAAGGACTTACTGTATAGCACAGGGAACTCTGCTCAATATTATGTAACAACCTAAATGGGAAAAGCATATGAAAAAGAATAGATACATGTGTATGTATAACTGAATCACTTTGCTGTCCGTCTGAAACTGTCACAACATTGTCAATCAACTATACTCCAATATAAAATTAAAAGTTTAAAAAATTCTTAAAAATAACAAAAATGTATTGTGTGTAGAAAACAAACTTATGGTTACCAAAGGGGATAGTGGAGGTTGGGGTTGAGGGAGGGGAGAGATAAATTAGGAGTTTGAGATTAGCTGCTACTCACTACTGTATATAAAATACATAAACAACAAGGTCCTACTGTATAGCACAGGGAACTATACCCAATATCTTGTAATAACCTATAATGGAAAAGAATCTGAAAAAATATACATATGTATAACTGAATCACTTTGCCGTATACTTGAAACTAACACAATATTGTATAAAAAAAAAAAAAAACAAAACCCACAGTAAATAAATATGACATCCCACTGGGGGAAAAAATGTACCATTTGCGCGCACACACACACACACACACACACACACACACAGATGTAAATTCTTAAAGGGCAGGAGCTCCAGAACATGCCAAGTTCTTTGCCACTCCTCTTGCTCCAGTATCGCTCTTTTCAGTATACAGAAACAAGCAGCTAAGGTCAACTCTTATGTTAACTTTATGCAAGGCAGGTTGTATCCCTTCTTAATGTTTTAAAATTTGACCCAACGACTTAAAATGTTTTAAAATGTCTAATATGTGATTAAAAACAGTGGTTTTATTTTTGCATTGGCACTTTCCCTGAAGATGTTTTCACAAGTCCTATTTGCTCTTTCAATAACTGTATTTTTTTAATTAATTAATTAATTAAGTAATTTATTTATTTTTGGCTGTGTTTGGTCTTTGTTGCTGGGGGCGGGCTTTCTCTAGTTATAGTGTGCGAGCTTCTCACTGCGGTGGCTTCTCTTGTTGCAGAGCACCATTCCCTTCTTAATGTTTTAAAATTTGACCCAACGACTTAAAATGTTTTAAAATGTCTAATATGTGATTAAAAACAGTGGTTTTATTTTTGCATTGGCACTTTCCCTGAAGATGTTTTCACAAGTCCTATTTGCTCTTTCAATAACTGTATTTTTTTAATTAATTAATTAATTAAGTAATTTATTTATTTTTGGCTGTGTTTGGTCTTTGTTGCTGGGGGCGGGCTTTCTCTAGTTATAGTGTGCGAGCTTCTCACTGCGGTGGCTTCTCTTGTTGCAGAGCACCGGCTCTAGGCGTGCGGGCTCAGTAGTTGTGGCGCATGGGCTTCAGTAGTTGTATCACGTGGGCTCCAGAGTGCAAGCTCAGTAGTTGTGGCGCACAGGCTTAGTTGCTCCGCGGCATGTGGGATCTTCCCAGACCAGGGCTCGAACCCGTGTCCCCTGCATTGGCAGGCAGTTTCTTAACCACTGCATCACCGGGGAAGCCCCAATAAATGTATTTTAAGATGTTATTTGACATTACTATAGGCACTAGGAATACAGCAGTGAAAACATCCATAATTCCTACCTCCATACAGGTTATAAACTAGAGGGACAGGCAGAATAAACCTGCACCTAGGAAACATGTGGTTAAAGATGCGTTATATCTTATATCCAACAACCTCATTAAAATTTTATGAACCTGCTATTTAGAAAAAGAAGAGGGGATGGGTCATAAACAGATGAGAGATTTTAGCAAATTTATGGAATTGATAAAAGAGG
Organism: Neophocaena asiaeorientalis asiaeorientalis; assembly: GCF_003031525.2. Classification (NCBI taxonomy): domain Eukaryota; kingdom Metazoa; phylum Chordata; class Mammalia; order Artiodactyla; family Phocoenidae; genus Neophocaena; species Neophocaena asiaeorientalis. The sequence goes on along the minus strand of NW_020175674.1, from coordinate 2,939,196 downwards.
TGGAGAAGTATTAACTGGGAATTATGTCAGAGGAAATCTCAAACCTGGGATACACAGAGAAGCTTATAGTCTAAACTTATCTGTAATGCAGAATCCAGGTGATGCTTAGGACTGAAAAATGCTACTTTAAAAACATTTGAAAGTAAAGCAAAGTGAGCAAAGTTAGGCATGAGGCTAAAACCAGGAGGGAGAATAGAAAGTCTGTATGTGGACCAGGGACTGCACCACACACCCATCTCCCCAGCCTCCACACGAAGTACACTCAGAAACAGGCTTCTATCCACTGACCAGAAGGGAATTTCTCTAAAGAAGCTGAACGATACTATTAAAAACAGCTTATTTAAAAGAAACTTAGGGAATTCCCTGGTGGCGCAGTGGTTAAGAATCCGCCTGCCAATGCAGGGGACGTGGGTTCCAGCCCTGGGCCAGGAAGATCCCACATGCTGCAGAGAAACTAAGCCCATGCACCACAGCTACTGAGCCTGTGCTCTAGAACCTGTGAGCCACAACTACTGAACCCACATGTCACAACTATTGAAGCCCACGCACCTAAAGCCCATGCTCCGCAACAAGAGAAGCCACCACGATGAAATGCCCACTCACCTCAACTAGAGAAAGCCTGCGCCCAGCAACAAAGACCCAACTTAGCCAAAAATAAATAAAATAAAATAGAAAAGAAAAGAAACTTAATGTTGGGTTCCCACTCCCCTCTCCTGTCCCCCCCCCATTACTCTAAAGTGTTTGCCTGTCCACTAGCCCTGTCCACATACAGAGAGCTACCAATGAGCCTTTTTACCAGCTTATTTGTAAAAAATAAACAACCAAGATGCACCAGAAGCCTGAAGAAAGCCTTCAATGTAAAAGAGTGACCAAAATAAACTAACATAAAAACCAACTTCAAAAAAAAGAGAAAACAACAAAATGCTACTAACTGTTATTCTGAGAGATGCATAAAGAAATCACATCCACAAAACAAGAACAGGAAGTTACAAAAGGAGCAACCAGAGAATTAAAATGAGCTCTCACCTAGGAAATACTTTGCTGCTCACAATGTCACAGGTGGATTGAAAGGTAAAGATGAGGAATTCTCCCAGAACATACAGCAAACAAACAAACAAACAAACAAAACCCCCTAACTACCTAAAACCAAAATAAAAACAAAAAAACATGGGACTGAAGATGTGAGAGACAACAGAAGCATGGAGAAACAATCCAGACAGTTCAAACACCTGATTAATAGAATAGAATCCCTAGAGATAAAGAGCAAAATAGACAAGAGAAACTACCAAATAAGCACTGAAGACAAACCTCCAGGGTTAAAAGACGCAAAGTCTCCAGGTGAGAGAAGCCACTGAATAACCAGAGCCATGAATTAAAATAGACCACATCGGGATTCCTCCATTCTCACGTTTTGGAGCACCAATTACAAGGTTTTAAAACCCTCCAGAAAGAAAAAGTCTGCACACGTTCAAAAGAGAGAAACGTGAACATGAGCTTTTTTTGTTTAGTTTTGTTCTTTGTTTTCATCAGCAACAGTGGCTACTGGAAGATATGGAAGCAGTGTCCTGGGCACTCTGGGAGACAATTATTTTCGGCCTAGAGCTCTATAATATACAAGTCATATCAGACAGAATTTTTGTAAAATGTCAGGCATGTGAACAACAAGGAAAAGTCACCCTCCTAAACTGGCAGGTGAAGGAAGTCTGCAGACACCAGTTGTGCTCAGGATCAGAGGACAAGTGCAGAGAGAATCAGAAGGTGTAGGGTGAGCATGTAGGTCTGTGTGAAGATAACTCTGAGATGTCCAACCGTGTGGAAGAGTTAAATGGCCACAGCGCATCCAGAGAGCCTGCTCAGATTGTAAATGTCAGGAAGGACTGTTCACTGGCTTGTGCATGAAATCTTAAGTAATAAAAACAGATTAGGCAGTAGTTTGCCAAAAACATATACCATATGTATACACCATACATATAACTATATGTATATATTTATACACATCATTTATTTGTACATCATTTTTATATATATGAACCATTTATAATATATATATTATAAATGTATGTATTATATATTTATAAGATATATACCCCACATAGATGTATTATATATGTATAATATATATGTACAGTATATATGTATAATATATGTGTATATATGCATATATATATAATATATATATACCCTATATATATATATCATATTTTTTTCATGCATAGGAAAACTCTGGAAGGTTATACACTAAAATTCAAATATTAGTGTTCCTCTCTGGAGTGCTTTTTTTAACATCTGAATTTCTCCCCTCCCCCCAAAAATGAACATATATTATTTTATGATAAAAATATAAAGAAGCATTTGGTTGTTGTCGTTTGATTTAAGTAACCTAAACCTGCTGTCTTTACTTCCTCATTTTTTTTTTCATTTACTCCTAAACCCTCTGTAATCTAGCTTCTATCCCCAAGTCTCCATAGGAGTTACTGTCCACTGAGGAGAAAAATGTCTTCTGAGTAGCAAAGGATGCCCTTGTCATTATTATTCCACCTTGCTGTGCTATTTGATATTATTAATTCCTCTCCTTGTCTTTAACCTCTCTCTCCGTCTCCTTTTGATGTGGCATCAAAAGCCTGATATCAAGCTGCCAACCTCATGTGTCCAATTGGATGTGTGGAACTGGATTTATCTTGGTTTTATATACCACTTTCCCAGCCCAGAAATCTCCTCTTCATTTCTCCCTTGACTCATGCTATGTGAGTTCCGTCTAGGATTCCTGACTCCCTGGGGTTGGCGTCCTCTCATCATTTCTACCCCTGTTGCTCGTATAGATACTTTGATCACTTACATCTCACCCACGTTATGCAATAAGTTCTATGTGATCTCCCAGCCTCCTGTCTTGGGTCTCTCCCCACAAACACACACACTGCCACAAGAGGGATCTTCCTAAAATGCCAACCTTCCCTTTCATTCCCCTGCCTGTACTCATTTAATGTTTTCCAGTTGCCCTCAGTAAAAATCTTATCACATCAGAGGCTTTGGGGTTTGATCCTTTCTCTCCAGCAGAGACTCATAATTTTCCCCATTGCCTCCTAGACCCTTCTGAACACTTCTCCCCCAGAAAAGACCTCCTTCACCTGTTCCTTTATTCATCCTTCTGGAATCAGCTTGAGCACTTCCTCACGGAAGTCTTCCAGAATCCCCTCAGCTTGAAATCTTGTGTACTCCTAAGTTTCTTGCATTAAATTGTGAAGTCTTAATAGAAGGAACTACATTTTTCATTTCTATTAGATTGTAAGAAATTGTTGTATTTAGGTCATATATTTTCTAGGTCATATATTAACAATTTCATGTAGCGATACATTCTAGCCCTTAACATAATACCTGGCACTTAATGAATGTTAAATAATTTTTCTTTTAAATAATTTTTTGTTGAAAGAAAGAATGCATTTTACCAAGATTGTGTGTGGAGGAATTACTCTTGACGTCTGGGTTTGAGATTTATCTGCACAGTTTAGAAATTAAAAATAAAGGTTTCATTGATATAGTATAAGATCAAATATTTCCTATTTTAAGACCAGAAACTAAACTGTCATTATTTAAGTCAGAAAAGTATATCACATTAATGATTCCAGCTCTACTATTGTCTTTGAAACCCTATCACAAAATCCCCCTGACCCAAGAAAGAAATCAGTAGTTGGAACATGGGACATACCAAAAACCAAACTAAAATGCACTTAAGCTCTTAATATATAAATTACAAAGTATTTTTAAAGCATGGTCTCATGAAAAGACTTTTCATATGGAAAAGAGAAGTAGATTTACTATTGAATATTCTGACATTTGCCTCCCTGTGGGTAATTTTCACTTAACAGTATGTGGTAAAATCAAACACTTTTTCAGACGTTCTTGGCTTACATGGATGTTTAAAAGAAGGCTTCCTGCTGAATTGGAAATGACAAAAATATTGATTGAACACAGTGAAATCAACTGGACCTTTTAGTGTTTTATCTGTTTGTTTGTTTCCTACTAACTTTTGAATGCGTTGACTGATTTTGATCAAATTTGCTGCACTTCAATTTTTTATTGTTAATTTACAACGTTGTGTTTGTTTCAGATATACAGCGAAGTGATTCAGCTATACATACACACACACATATATATATGTATTCTTTTTCAGATTCTCTTCCATTATAGGTTATTACAAGTTATTGAATATAGTTCCTTGTGCTGTACAGTGAGTCCTTGTTGTTTACCTATTGCATATAGTAGTGTGTGTATGTTAATCCCAAACTCCTAATTTATCTTCCCCCTTTCCCCTTTGGTAACCATAAATTTGTTTTCTATGTCTGTGAGTCTGTTTCTGTTTTGTAAATAAGTTCATTTGTATCATCTTTTAGATTCCACATATAAGTGATATATGATATTTGTCTTTCTGTCTGACTTACTTCACTTAGTATGATCATCTGTAGGTCCATCCATGTCACAGCAAATGGCATTATTTTATTCTTTTTAATGGATGAGTAATATCCCATTATATATATACCACATCTTCTTAGACAAATCATCTGTTTCTATGTCTTGGCTATTGTAAATAGTGCTGTTATGAACATTGGGGGACATGTATCTTTTTGAATTAGAGTTTTCTCCAGACTTATGCCCAGGAGTGGGCTTGCTAGATCATATGATAGCTCTATTTTTAGGGTTGTTTTTTTTTTAAAGGAAATTCCATACTGTTTTCCACAGTGGCTGCACTAATTTACATTCACACCAACAGCGTAGGAGGGTTCCCTTTTCTCCATACCCTCTCCAGCATTTATGATTTGTAGACCTTTTGATGATGGATATTCTGACTGGTGTGAGGTGATACCTCATTGTAGTTTTGATCTGAGTTTCTCTAATAATTAGCAATGTGGAGCATCTTTTCACGTGCCTGTTGGCCATCTGTATGTTTTCTTTGGAGAAGTGTCTATTTAGGTCTTCTGCTCATTTTTTGATTGGGTTGTTTTAACCAATTGTAATGAAATTTGAGTTGTTTCAAGATTTTGGCTACTAGAACTAAAGCTGCTGTAAACATTTGTTTAGAACTAAAGTTTTTTTGTGAACATAAGTTCTCAGTTCTCTGGGATAAATGCTCAAGAGTGCAATTATTAGATCATAAAGTGTATGCATGTTTAGTTTTGTAAGAAACTTGTCAAATTATTTTCCAAAATAGCTGTACCATTTTTTATTCCTTCCAGCAATATATGAGTAATACAGTTTCTCTACATCCTCATCCATATTTGGTGTTTTCACAGTACTATATTTTAGCCATTCTAATATCATATCTCATTATGGTTTTATCCATTAGGTGCCTGCAGGGTCTGAAGTGATATTGGTTTCATATCATGATATTGGTAATTTGTGCCCTTTTTGAAATATTTTTCTGGCTTGTTAATTTTATTGGTCTTTTCAGAGAATTGGCTTTCTGTTTCATCAATTTTCTGAATTGTTTTTTTGACTTTTAATTCCTTGGGAAGTCTGCCCTTGTTTAATTATTTCCTTCCTTATTCTTGCTTTGTGCTAGTTTTTCTCTTATTTTTCTAGCTTCTTAATATAAAAACTTAGATTATTTATTTGAGACTGTTCTTATTTTCTAATGTAAGCATTTAATACTAGAAATTTGCAGCTCAGCACTGTTTTAGCTGTGTCCCACAAATTCTGATATGTTAGGTTTTTCTCATTTTTATTCAGGTCAGTGTATTTTTATTTCCTTTGGGACTTCCTCTTTGACCCAGTAATCATTTAGAAGTGTGCTGCTTAGTCTCTAAGAGTTTAGATATATTTCTGTTATATGTTATTGATTCTATTTTTATTCCATTATGGTCAGAGAATACATTTTGAATGTTTTTACTACTTTTAAATTTGATGAAGTTCGTTTTATTACTCAGGATATGATGTATCATGGTAAATCTTCTGTGGGTTCTTGAAAGAATGTGAAATCTGCTGTTAGTGAAGTGTCTATAAATGTCAATTAAATTCTGTTGGATCATGGTGTTGTTGAGTTCTATATCCTTACTGATTTTCTCTCTAGTTGTTCTACCAATTGTTAAAAAGGGGGTGCTGAAGTCTCCAACTATAATTATAGATTTTTTCTTTTATTTCTATTATTTTTTGCTTCACATATTTTTCAGCTCTGCTGTATGGTGTATACACATTTAGGATTGCCAAGACTTTTTGGTAGATTTACACCTTTATTATGTAATGATTGTCTCTGTCCTCGGTGATTTTCATTGCTTTAAATTATACTTTATCTGATATTTATATAGCCATTTACGCTTTATTTTGTTTGATGTTTGTGTATATCTTTTTCTGTTCTTTTACTTCCAACTTACTCATATTATTATATTTGAAGTGACTTTCTTGTAGATTGCATATAATTGTCATATTTTCCAATCCACTCTATCAACCTCTGTCTTTTAATTGATATATTTGTGTCCTTTACATTTAATATGATTATTGATATTTTAGAACTGGAGTCTGGCATTTTCTTTTTTGTATTCTATTTTTTCTCTCTGTTTTTCATTTTTCTGTTTTTCTTTTGCTGCCTTCCTAAGGGCTATTCTGGACATTCTTCAGATTATAATTTATCTATAGTATTTTGGAGTGTATTTATTTCTATAGATTTCCTAGTGATTTATGTAGATAATAAACCATGCATGCATAACTTATCAGTCTATTAGTGTCATCATTTTACCAGTTCTAATAAAGTACAAAAATCTTACTTCCCTTCTGTCCCTTTATCTTCCCCCATTTATATTTGTCTTAAATATTTTCTCTTTGTACATTATATACATACAATGTTATAAGCTTTGCTTCAATCATAAAATATAATTTAGAAAGCTCAAGAGAAAAAGAAAGGTCTATTGGATTTTTACTCTTTCTGGATTTCTTTTTTCCTTTGTTCCAAGATTCCTTCTTTTATCATTTCCTTTCTGTTTAGAAAAATATCATTTAACCCTTCTTTTAGATTAGGTTTGTTGGCAACAAATTCTGTTAGCTTTTATTCATCTGAGAATATCTTGATTTCCCTTTCATTCTTTTTTTTTTTTTTTTTTTTT
>NW_020175674.1:2919685-2932087 GCF_003031525.2 Neophocaena asiaeorientalis asiaeorientalis | reverse complement strand
TTTTTTTGTGGTACACGGGCCTCTCTCTGTTCTGGCCTCTCCCGTTGTGGAGCACAGGCTCCGGACGCGCAGGCTCAGCAGCCATGGCTCACGGGCCCAGCTGCTCTGCGGCATGTGGGATCTTCCCGGACCGGGGCACGAACCTGTGTCCCCTGCATCGGCAGGCAGACTCTCAAACACTGCGCCACCAGGGAAGCTCTCCCTTTCATTCTTGAAGGTTATTTTCACTGGATATATAATTCTGTGTTCCCATTTCTTTCTTTTAACAGTTGAGAAATATTGTCTCTCTTCCTATGGCTCCAAGTTTTCTGATGAGAAATTCACTGTTATTCAAATTGTTTTTTGCTTATAGGAAGTTTATTGTTTCTCTCTTGATGTTTTCTGGATTTTTTTTTTCTTTGTCTTTAGTTTTCAGTAGTTTGATTATGTGTCTTGGCATGGGTTTCATTGAGTTTGTCCTGTTTGGCATTTTCTCAGCTTCTTGAATCTGTGGGTTTATGTCCTTTGTCCAATTTGAGGTCATTTCATCCATTATTTATTTGAATACTTATAAATCCCACTCTCTTTGTCCTCTCCTTCTGGGACTCTGAGAGTACAAATGTCAGATCTTTTGTTACAGTTCCCACACATTTCTGAGATTTAGTTCATTTTTTTTCAGTCCATTTTCTCTCTGTTTCATATATCAGGAAATCTATGTTGTTCTGTGTTCAAGTTCAAGTTATTTCCCCTGTCATCTCCTTTCTGCTGTAAGCCCATCAACTTATATTTACTTGGTTACTGTACCTTACAATTCTAAAATTTCTTTCTTTTTTTTTTTTTGCAGTACGCAGGCCTCTCACTGCTGTGGCCTCTCCCATTGTGGAGCACAGGCTCCGGATGCGCAGGCTCAGCAGCCATGGCTCACAGGCCCAGACGCTCTGCGGCATGTGGGATCCTCCTGGACCAGGGCACGAACCTGCATCCCCCGCATCAGCAGGCGGACTCTCAACCACTGCACCTCCAGGGAAGCCCTAAAATTTCTATTTGGTTCTTCTTTATATCTTTTTTTTTGTATGATTCCATTTATATGAAATACCCAAAATAGGCAAATTCATAGAGACAGAAAGTAGCTTAAATGTTGCCAAGGGCTGGGAAAACGGAGAAATAGGTGTGACTAGAAATAGGCATTTTGGGGTGATGAAAATGTTCCATAATTAGTGATGAAGGTTGTACAACTTTGTGAATACCACTGAAGTATATAATTTATAAGGGTGAATTTTATGTGAATTATATCTCAATTAAAATTTTTTTCAAAGAATGTGATTTTAACAATAATTAAATTATCTCCACTGAAGACAGAAAGGCAGCACAATGGAAAAAGCATTGAATCAGGTACCACATTTCTGCTACCAAGATCACTATGATGACGAGTCAATCACTTAACATCTCTGGTCTTTAGTGAGAACTTGTTAAATAAGGAGTTGGATTCATAGATGATCTCTAAAGTCTCCTTCAGTTCCACAGCTCATTGTTTATAAGTCTACACAAAAACTTAGAATTTGTACAAAACCAAAACAGAGATAAGATACATACTCATATGCTCCTTATTATACTTCCAGTATGGATAATGCCCTACAGCCTGAGGGGTGAGAGCACATCTTTGGAGCAACCAGATGTCCAAGCTGAAAGCCCTGCCTGGCATCATTTTTATATCTTGTATTTAATTTTTTTTTGCAGAGTCTATTTGCTGAGACTTCCTATTTTTCAGTTATTTCAAGCTTGTTGAAATATTTTTAGGATGGCTGGTTTAAAATCCTTGTCATACAGTTCCAACTGTTGTTTCATCATCTTGGTGTTTTCATCTGTTGATTGTCTTTTCTCATTCAGGATAGGAATTTTCTATATCTAAGTATTACAGGTGATTTTGTATTGTATCTAGATACTTTGGTTACTATGTTATGAGACTCTGTAGATTATTTAAACCATCTGTTTTAGCAGGCCTCCTTTGACATCATGCCAATGGAAAAACGGAGGCAGTTTCATTACCGCCAACCCTGGGATTGTGTTTCCCACTTAGCCGCCACAGTTGACCCTCCAGGGAAGGATGCCTTGTTGTTATTGGGTGAGTGTGGGACTGCAGGCTCACCACTAGCTTCTACTGACATCACCCTGACCTGGGGGAGGAATGTCTTCCCCTGACATGGCCTCCACTGACACCATGAGCATGGGGTGGGGTGGGCTTGTTAACTTTGGGAAGGGAGGAAAGTTCTGGCTTCCCACTGCACCCTCACTGATTCTACCACAGAGGTGAAGGTGGTACAGCTTCACCAGGGTGGACATTTAGGCTTACCACTCTGCCTTTGCTGTCAGGGGGCGGTTCAGTCACAGTTTTGTCCATGGTGTTTGGCTGCACTAAGGACAGAGGTTATTGTCTGAAAGTTTTCTGTGTTTCTAGGCTTCCCCTTTTCTTATCCTTTGGCTTGAGAGAGTAGGGTTTTCTTAGGACTTTTTTTTTTTCTGTCTGCACCCATTGGTGTTCCCAGCACACAGTTAGGGTCATGAGACAAAAAGAAAAGCCAGGGAACCTACTTGGCTTCTCTCCACCTTTCAGATTCATCCAGTGTTTGTTCAGTACATAATGTTAGGGTTTTAAACTTGACTTAGCAGGAGCAATATGGAGAAGTGCATTTACTCCACCTTGTCCTCAGAACTGGACCGAGTTTCTCTCAATATGGTTTTAAGTTGCATTTCTCTAATTGCTAATTATGTGTCTTACTTGACAGCTGCATATCCTCTTTGGTGAAATATCTGGTCATGTCTTCCATCCATTTTCTAATTGAATTATTTAGGTTTTTTTACTGTTTAATCCAGAGAGTTCTTTGCATAATCTAGACACAGTCCTTTGTAGGTATGTGGTTTGAAAATATTATTTCCCAGCCTGTAACTTGACTTTTTAACCTCTTAACAGACTCTTTCACAGAGCAAAAGTTTTAAAATTTGATGAAGGTAATTTTTTTTTACCAGCTTTGAATACGGAGACTTTGTTTCTGCAACCACTTCTCTGAGAGCACTGCAACAATTGGAGGACTGTTAGCACCAGCATGGGGCTCAGCCAGGGACCTCCAGTGCATTAGGCCGTAAGTCTTTCCCTGTGGTTCTTGTGTACATGCTCTTGAAACACTTGCTCATAAAAGAATGAAGTAATGCCATTTGCAGTGATGTGGCTGGACCTAGAGATCGTCATACTGAGTGAAGTAAGTCAGACAGAGAAAGACAAATATCATATGATATCACTCGTATGTGGAATCTAAAAAAGAATATGATATGGATGAACTTATTTACAAACAGATATAGAGTCACAGGTGTAGAAAACAAACGTATGGGAAATGGGGGGAGGGATAAATTGGGAGACTGTGATTGACATATACACATGATTATATATAAAATAGATAACTAATAAGGACCTACTGTATAGCACAGGGAACTCTGCTCAATACTCTGTAATGGTCTATATGGGAAAAGAATCTAAAAAAGAGTGGATATGTACAACTGATTCACTTTGCTGTACACCTGAAACTAACACAACATTGTAAATCAACTATACTCCAATAAAAATTTAAAAAGAAATAGTGGCTCATATTAATATTTAATTATTTTATGTGCAAGATCATGAACATGGGACTATAAGGGCAATATTTATTGAATAATCTATTATAGAAAAATTAAGAATTTTAAAATTATTCAATAGTTGACTGTCAAGTAATCCTTCTTTTCTCTACTGAATAATAGGTACTATCTACTGATAAATAATATAATCTCTTTTGGGGATTGTCTACCCTCTCTTGATAAGTGTAATTACACATTTTCTAGTAGTCACTTAAAAAAATTTTTTTTAAGGTGAAATTAATTTTTTTTTTTGAAATTAATTTTTAAGATATGTTTTACTTACCCATTTTAGGTTCCCAGGAGAGAATAACAAATTTGCTCTCATTTGTCCCAGTCTGAGTAAAATTTTTCATGCCATTTAGAATTTTTCATGTCATTTAGCAGGCAACTGCTCATCTATGAGGTATCTGTCCTTAGGTCAGCTCCTACCTTTCAATCCAGCCACTGGAGAGGAAAATTTATTTCTGGGAAGGCTACACATTGCAAGATGTGTGAATCAGAACATATACGTTTTTAAACCTAATGATACTTTCCATTGGAAATGGAGTTGTTAAGCTCGGATAAAGGGGAAATAAATCTATATGAATAGCTGTTATCTTTCAGGGTTCTACATTCCATCACTGAGGGAATGAATTGATAAGGACTGTGATGTCCACCCTGCCAATTGCTTTATTTTATCGGAACGTTATACTCCCAACAGATGGAGAAAGAAGGCATTGATGGATTTGAGAATATGATTGATCTTTTTCTTTAGTTTCCAGTAGATGCATATTTTTTACTAATTGCTTTTCATGAGACTTCAAGCAAGTTATTTCCCATCACCAACTCTCCTTCTGTCATTATCGTGCTCTTTTGTGTTGCTGTTTTACTGGTGAATCCAGCATCTCTCTATATCCCAACGTTGAACAACAACAAAATCTGTATGCAAGATTCTACACGAAATAAGTTTGCTTCCACAAGCCAAGATCAAACTGGCCTATCAGAACAATAACCATAAAGTTTTCTTCATTTTACATCAGAAATTAAATTAGGATAAAAACCTAGAGGATGCTACCAAATTAAAATAGATTTGATTAATGGAAGTGTTTTATGGGGTTACAAAATCTATTTTATCCATTTTATGGAATTTGAAAATGAAACACAAGGTACAGTAGTGTCTCTGGGGATTATTATTGCTGTTTGTCTGCAGGGCTTCCTATTCATACTGGGTTTCTTCATCCCCAATGTCTGCAGACTAAGGTAGTCCACATATATAACTGTCACACTTAAATATCAAATTTATTTAAGAATGATAATGAGATTAAGGCAATTATAAGAAATGTAACTTCTAAATACATGAATTTTAAACTTCGTAGAAACATTTTGCTACTTATAATTAATTAGCTTATTTAGAAGGAAAGAAGTAGGTGAGGGAGATTAAGAGGTACAAACTTCCAGTTGCAAAACAAATAAGTGATGGGTATGAAATGTTCAGTGTGGGGAATATACTCAATAACTATGTAATTTCTTTGTATGGTGACATATTGCAACTAAATTTATTGTGGTGATCATGTTGAAATGTATAGAAATACCAAATCACTATGTTATGTAACAGGAACTAACACAATGTTTTAGGTCAATTATACTTCAAAAACAAACAAATACACTCATGGAGAAAGAGTTCAGACGTATAGTTACCAGAGGTGGGATGTGGTGGTGGGGGAGAAATTTGATGAAGGCATCAAAAGGTACAAACTTCCAGTTATAAGATGAATAAGTACTAGGGATGTAATGTACAACATAATAAAGATAATTAACACTGCTGTGTGTTATATATGAAAGTCATCGAGAGAGTAAACCCTAAGAGTTCTCAAAACAAGAAAACAGGTTTTTCTATCTTGTTTCTTTAATGTTTTATCTGTATGACATGATGGATGTTTACTAAATTTACTGCGATAATCATTTCATGTTGTATGTAAGTTATCATTCTCTTAAATGTATACAGTATTCTACATCAAATATACCTTAATAAAACTAGAAGAAAAAAGTTAATTAGCTTATTTTAAAATAAGATCCTGTTTTAGAGAACAAAAGGTTGGTAAAAAGCGTCTAACAATATTACCCCATATTTGGCAGGATAAATACATCAAGAAATTGTACTTATAAAGGCTAAAGTGGGGGACACAGCCAAGATGGTGGCGTGGGAAGACCCAGAGTTCACGTCTCCCCACAACTGGGGCACCTGCCAGATGCTGGTAGGGGACCTCGATGCCCAAGGAGATGGAAGGAACCCCCAAGAGAACAGGTAGGACGTGGGGGAACTGAGAGGGAAGGAGAAGTTGAGGCTGGACAGGACCAGCACACCTGAGGGGTGGCTGGGAGGGGGGATGGGTTCCCACACCTGGAGGGACCCGCAGGGAAGCGTGCCCAGCATTTCCCCTGGCCAGTCAGCCTGGAAACTTGCCCGCTGGGTCCTATGCCCTCAGAAGCCCCCTCCAGCCGCATTGGTCCTGGTGGTGTAGGAGGGAGGGCAGGGGGAGAACAGGAGAGGCAGGTAGGAGGGGCCCTCTAGGACTGGAGGAGTGGGAGAGGAGAAGAAGGCATTTGCCCACCCACTCGGGCCCAGGAAGCCTGCTGGGCTCCCAGGCTGGGGCCCCCACCCTCTGAGACCAGGGGCATGCCTGGGCCCCTTCTATTCTGTTGAGCCTAAGTCCCACCCTCAACAACCCACCCCCCAGAGCCTTTTCCAGCCCTGTGTGTCTTACGCATAGTCCCCATCCACCGCCTAAACTCCGTCCCTGCTTAAGCCCCGCCCTTCACAGCCAAAGTTTTTCCCGCCTTTTTTTTTCTTTTTTACTATTGTTGTTCTGTTTTAACTTCCAGTTGTTGTTTCACCTATATTTTTATATTATTGAAGACAATATTAGAGACTTCTGGGACAACACTAAATGCACCAACATTCAAATTATATTGCTCCCAGAAGAAGAAGAGAAAAAGAAAGGGATTGAGAAAATATTTGAAGACTTTATAGTGGAAAACTTCCCTAACATGGGAAAAGAAATAGTCACCCAAGTCCAGGAAAGGGCAGAGAGTCCCATACAGGATGAACCCTAGGAGAAACACAAGACACATATTAATCAAACTAATATAAATTAAATTCAAAGAAAAAGTATTAAAAGCAGCAAGGGAAAGCAAAATATAACATACAAAGGAATTCCCATAAGGTTATCAGCTGATTTTTCAGCAGAAGCTCTGCAGGTGGACTTCCCTGGAGGTGCAGTGGTTAAGAATGCACCTGCCAATGCAGGGGACATGAGTTTGAGCCCTGGTCTGGGAAGATCCCACATGCCATGGAGCAACTAAGCCCGTGTGCCACAACTAGTGGGCCTGTGCTCTAGAGTCCATGAGCCACAACTACTGGGCACATGTGCCACAACTATTGAAGGCCGCACGCTCTAGGGCCCTTGCTCTGCAACAAGAGAAGCAACTGCAATGAGAAGCTCAAGCACCACAATGAAGAGTAGCCCCAGCTCACCACAACTAGAAAACGCCTGCGCACAGCAACGAAAACCCAACACAGCCAAAAATAAATAAATAAATAAAATTTAAAAATAAAACCAAAATGTTAAAAACAAAAAAAAAGAAAGAAACTCTGCAGGTCAGAAAGGAGTGGCAGGATATATTTAAAGTGATGAAAGGGAAAAACCTACAACCAAGATTACTCTACACAGCAAGGACATCATTCAGATTTTATTGAGAAATCAAAAGCTTTTCAGACATGCAAAAGCTAAGAAAATTCAGCACCACCAAACCAGCTCTACAACAAATGCTAAAGAAACTTCTCTAGGCAGGAAACACAAGAGAAGAAAGACCCACAAAAAAAACCTCAATAACAATAACCTTGAATATAAATAGATTAAATGCCCCAACCAAAAGACACAGACTGGCTGAATGGATACAAAAACAAGATCCATATATATGCTGTCTACAAGACACCCACTTCAGACCTAGAGACACATACAGACTGAAAGTGACGGGATGGAAAATGATATTCCATGCAAACTGAAATCAAAAGACAGCTGGAGTAGCAATACTCATATCAGATAAAATAGACTTTAAAATAGAGAATATTACAAGAGACAAGGAAGGACACTACATAATGATCAAGGGAACAATCCAAGAAGAAGATATAACAATTATAAATATATATGCACCCAGCATAGGAACACATCAATACATAAGGCAAATGCTAACAGCTATAAAAGAGGAAATTGACAATAACACGATAATAGTGGGGTTCTTTAATACCTCACTTACACCAATGGACAGATCATCCAGACAGCAAATTAATAAGGAAACACAAGCTTTAAATGACACAATAGACCAGATAGATTTAATTGATATTTATAGGACATGACATATGAAAACAGCAGATTACACTTTCTTCTCAAGTGCACACAGAACATTCTCCAGGATAGGTCACCTCTTGGGTCACAAATCAAGCCTCGTATCAAGCATCTTTTATGACCACAATGCTATGAGATTGGAAATCAATGACAGGAAGAAAACTGTAAAAAACACAAATACATGAAGGCTAAACAGTGTGCTACTAAATTACTAAGGAATCACTGAAGAAATCAAAGAAGAAATAAAAAAATACATAGAAACAAATGATAATGACAACACCATGACCCCAAACCTATGGAATGCAGCAAAAGCAGTTCTAAGAGGGAAGTTCATAGCAATTCAATCTCACCTCAGGAAACAAGAAAAATCTCAAATAAACAATCTAACCCTACACCTAAAGCAACTAGAGAAAGAAGAGCAAAGAAAATCCAAAGTCAGTAGAAGGAAAGATATTGTAAGTATCAGAGCAGAAATAAATGAAATAGAAATGAAGACCACAATAGCAAAGATTAGTAAAACTAAAAGTTGGTTCTTTGAGAAGATAAACAAAATTGATAAACCCTTAGCCAGGCTCATCAGAAAAAGACTATACATAGAAACAAATGATAATGACAACACCATGACCCCAAACCTATGGAATGCAGCAAAAGCAGTTCTAAGAGGGAAGTTCATAGCAATTCAATCTCACCTCAGGAAACAAGAAAAATCTCAAATAAACAATCTAACCCTACACCTAAAGCAACTAGAGAAAGAAGAGCAAAGAAAATCCAAAGTCAGTAGAAGGAAAGATATTGTAAGTATCAGAGCAGAAATAAATGAAATAGAAATGAAGACCACAATAGCAAAGATTAGTAAAACTAAAAGTTGGTTCTTTGAGAAGATAAACAAAATTGATAAACCCTTAGCCAGACTCATCAGAAAAAGATGGAGAGGATGCAAATCAATAAACTTAGAAATGAAGAAGGACAAATCACAACTGACATTGCAGAAATACAAAGGATTATAAGACACTACTACAAACAACTATAAGCCAATAAAATGGACAACAATGAAGACATGGACAAATTCTTGGAAAGTTACAATTTTCCAAGACTGTATCAGGAAGAATTCGAAAATATAAACAGAACTATCACAAGAAATGAAATTGAGACTGTAATTAAAAATCTTCCAACAAATAAAATTCCAGGACCAGATGGCTTTACAGGTGAATTTTACCAAACATTTAGTGAAGAGCTAACACTCATCCTTCTCAAACTCTTCCAAAGAATTGCAGAGGGAGGAACACTCCCAAATTTGTTCTACGAAGCCACCATCATACTGATACCAAAACCAGAAAAAGATATCACAAAAAAAGAAAATCACAGACCAATAACACTGATAAACATAGATGCAAAAATCCTAAACAAAATAGTAGCAAAAAGAAACCAACAACATATTCAAAGGATCATACACCATAATCAAGTGGGATTTACCCCAGGAATGCAAGGACTCTTCAATATATGCAAATCAATGAATGTATACAGCACATTAACAAATTAAGGAATAAAAACCATACGATCATCTTAATAGATGCAGAAAAATCTTCTGACAAAATTCAACACCCATTTATGATAAAAACTCTCCAGAAAGTGGGCATAGAGGGGACCTACCTCAACATAATAAAGGCCATATATGACAAACCCACAGCCAACATCATACTCAATGGTGAAAAACTGAAAGCATTTCCTCTAAGATCAGGAACGAGACAAGGATGCCCACTCTCACCACTATTATTCAACATAGTTTTGGAAGTCCTAGCCATGGCAATGAAAGAAGAAAAAGAAATAAAAGGAATACAAATTGGAAAAGAAGAAGTAAAACTGTCACTGTTTCTAGATGACATGATACTATACATAGAGAATCCTAAAGATGCCACCAGAAAACTACTAGAGCTAATCAATGAATTTGGTAAAGTTGCAGGATACAAAATTAATGCATAGAAATCTCTTGCATTCCTATACACCAATGATGAAAAATATGAAAGAGAAATTAAGGAAACACTCCCATTTACCATTGCAACAAAAAGAATAAAATACCTAGGAATAAACCTACCTAGGGAGACAAAAGACCTGTATGCAGAAAACTATATGACACTGATGAAAGAAATTAAAGATGATACCAACAGATGGAGAGATATACCATATTCTTGGATTGGAAGAATCAATATTGTGAAAATGACTATACTACCCAAAGCACTCTACAGATTCAATGCAATCCCTACTGAACTACCAAGGGCATTCTTCACAGAATTAGAACAAAGATTTTTACAATTTGTATGGAAACACAAAAGACCCCAAATAGCCAAAGCAATCTTGAGACAGAAATATGGAGCTGGAGGAATCAGACTTCCTGACCTCAGACTATACTACAAAGCTACAGTAATCAAGACAATATGGTACTGGCACAAAAACAGAAATATAGATCATTAGTACAGGATAAAAAGCCCAGAAATAAACCCATGCACCTATGGTCACCTAATTTACGACAAAGGAGGCAAGAACATACAATGGAGAAAAAACAGTTTCTTCAATAAGGGGTGCTGGGAAAACTGGACAGCTACATTTAAAAGAATGAAATTAGAACATTTAAAATAGATTAAAGACCTAACTGTAAGACCAGACTGTAAAACTCTTAGAGGAAAACATAGGAGAAACACTCTTTGACATAAACCACAGCAAGGTCTTTTTGGACCCACCTCCTATAGTAATGAAAATAAAAACAAAAATAAACCAATGGGATCTAATTAAACTTAAAAGCTTTTGCACAGCAAGGAAACCATAAACAAGACGAAAAGACAACTCTCAGAATGGGAGAAAATATTTGCAAATGAAACAATGGACAATGGATTAATCTCCAAAATATACAAACAACTCATGGAGCTCAATATCAAAACAACAAACAACCCAATTAAAAAGTGGGTGGAAGACCTAAATAGACATTTCACCAAAGAAGACATAGAAATGGCCAAGAGGCACATGAAAAGCTGCTCAACATCACTAATCATTAGAGAAATGCAGATCAAAACTACAATGAGGTATCACCTCACATCGGTCAGAATAGCCATTATCAAAAAATCTACAAACAATAAATGCTGGAGACGGTGTGGAGTAAAGGGAACCCTCTTGCACTATTGGTGGGAATGTGAGTTGCTACAGCCACTATGGAGAACAGTATGGAGGTTCCTTAAAAAACTAAAAATAGAACTACCATATGACCCAGCATTCCCACTACTGGGCATATACCCTGAGAAAATCATAATTCAAAAAGATACATGCAGCCCAATGTTCACTGCAGTAGTATTTACAATAGCTAGGACATGGAAGCAACCTAAATGTCCATCAACAGATGAATGGATAAAGAAGATGTGGCACATATACACAATGGAATATTACTCAGCCATCAAAAGGAATGAAATTGAGTTATTTGTAGTGAGGTAGATGGACTTAGATTCTTTCATACAGAGTGAAGAAAGTAGGAAAGAGAAAAACAAATACTGTACGCTAACACATATATATGGAATCAAAAAAAAGAAAGAAAAAGGTAATGATAATCCTAGTGGCAGGACAGGAATAAAGCCGCAGATGTAGAGAATGGACTTGAGGAAATGGGGGACAGGGGAGGGGGAAGCTGGGGAGAAGTGAGTGTAGCATAGACATATATACACTACCAAATGTAAAATAGATAGATAGTGGGAAGCAGCCTCATAGCACAGGGAGGTCAGCTCAGTGCTTTGTGTCCACCTAGAGGGGCAGGATAGGGAGGGTGGGAGGGAGGCTCAAGAGGGAGGGGATATGGGGATATGTATATGCATATGGCTGATACACTTTGTTGTATGACAGAAACTAACATACTATTATGAGGCAATTATACTCCAATAAAGATGTATATAAAAAAAAAAGAATGGAGTTAAATAATTTTTAAAGTAAAACAAGTTAGGAACCAAACAACAAAAAATATTTTTTAAAAAATTTGGATGGATGGATATCAAGCTCCAAAGTAATATTCTGTGTGACTTAGTTAAATACAAATGCTTTTAAAACTTGCAGTTTTACTGTTAAAAAAAAAAAAAAGTGAATAAACACCGAAGTAACAAATAAACCCATTGGATAGAACGTCTCAAAAGGCACAAGTGGGGGCTTCCCTGGTGGCGCAGTGGTTGAGAGTCCGCCTGCTGATGCAGGGGACACGGGTTTGTGTCCCGGTCCGGGAAGATCCCACATGCCGCGGAGCGGCTGGGCCCGTGAGCCATGGCTGCTGAGCCTGCGTGTCCGCAGCCTGTGCTCCGTAATGGGAGAGGCCACAACAGTGAGAGGCCCACATACCGCAAAAAAA
>NW_020175674.1:2817193-2919610 GCF_003031525.2 Neophocaena asiaeorientalis asiaeorientalis | reverse complement strand
CCCCCCCACACCCCAAAAAAAAAAAAAAAAAAAAAAAAAGGTACAAGTGGGAGTCAAAATTTAATGAAGTGATGAAAATGGCTTC
The DNA here is from genome assembly GCF_003031525.2 of Neophocaena asiaeorientalis asiaeorientalis. NCBI lineage: Eukaryota > Metazoa > Chordata > Mammalia > Artiodactyla > Phocoenidae > Neophocaena > Neophocaena asiaeorientalis. The sequence continues at coordinate 2,919,525 of NW_020175674.1, read as the reverse complement.
ATAAGAGGGGGTATCAAAGAGTAAGAGGAGTGCTCTTTCTTTTTAAAGAAATAATCTATGATTCTGAATTTACAAATAAGATGATTAAAATTAAACCATAATTCATAGTCATTAAGAATTAAACCATACGAAGAACACCCATCATCTTTAAATCATATTATCAGCATTTGTAGGGGCAATTGAAAACTTAAATTGTAAGGGGAAAAAGAGATTCTTCTTAAGATACTGATGATTATTATAGTCTGCAATCTTCTCTAAAATACTACACTTTTTTCTTAAACTAAGGCAATAAAAATTTCTTCCAAACTGCTCTTAAAATTAAAATACACTGTCAAGTTCTAATATAAGACCTGGCTGGCTTTGGAGTCCAAGGGGCATCACCATCATTGACCTTCTTCTTTGAGCCAAGGGTAGAGTGCCAGAAAAAATTCATAAAGGAGACATTTTTGAACAGAAGGCAAAGATGGCACCACACATAAAAGAATGTGGAAATGTGATGGCTAATTTTATGTGTCAACGTGACTTGGCCAGACAGCTGTTTTAACATGATTTCTGAGTATATCCATGATGGTATTAGCATTTGAATCGGTAACTGAGTAAAGCAGAGTGCCCTCTCCAATGTGGGTGGGCAACCTCCAGTCTGTTGGGGACCTGAATAGAACAGAAAGCGGAAGGAAGGAAATCCTTTCTCTCCTCCTGACCGCTGGAGCTGGGACCTCAATCTTCTGCCCTTGGACCAGAAAGTATACCACTGGCTCTCCTTGTTTTCAGACCGCAGACTCACACTGGAAATACCCACCACTGGCTTTCTGGGGTCTCCAGCTTGCAGACAGAAGACTGTGGGACTTGTCAGCTTCCATAATGGCAAATGCCAGTTCATTATAATAAATCAGTATCTCCTTCTCTCCTCTCTCTCTCTCTCTCTCTCTCTTTTCACACACACACTCACACATATATATCCTATTGGTTCTCTGGAGGACCCTGACTAATAAAATATCTATATAGTTTATAAAAAATTAATAACGACTATAATTAAAGGTAACCATTAATATGGGACTTTTAGCTTCAAGGTCATTTCACAAAATCATTACATCTAAAGGATAATTTGATTCCTAAAGCAAAATCTTTCTGTGAAATAATTTTCAACATACCCTCCACGTCTAATATATCTACTGAGAATGATTTTGGGGGCAGATTGTACCTCTGGTAATTCAAATGTTTCTCTCTCTGGTTGTGGCTTCAAACTGTGTCTGCTGAGCTGTTCCTAATGCTTCCTCCAAATTACTAGCAAGAGTAAGAAAAAGACAACAATCACCATGGATAGCGGAACTGACAGGACTTTCAGATTAAGATGGTTGAGTAAAGGCCCCTTTTCTTTAAAAATTACCCCAAAACAACATAAGGTGGCCACCGTGCTGGTTTGTCCAGGACTGAAAGGTCTCCTGAGGCACTGAACTCTTAGTTGCTGAATCTGGGGCAGCGAGAGCAAAGCAGAACGACTGATTAAAGCAATTATACTCCAATAAAGATGTTAAAAAAAAAAAAAAGAAAGCAACAACTGTCACCCCTACTCCCTCTGTGTGACAGGAGAAAGGAGGGAGAGACGGGGACGGACTTACAATGAGGAGACTGCTCAGACCCAGGTGGCTGCGGTGAGGTCATGGGGGAAGCAGGCTTCCCAGCAGAACCCCAGGAAGTGTCAGAATAAGGAACACCTGCGTCCCCAGAAAGCAGGTGTGGGAAAGGGGTTGAAAGCGCTAAAGAGCTGCCGTGTGTCCCCCGTCTCCTCCCGGCCATCAGACACTTCTTGTGACACTTGAGCTGCTCTGAGCATCACGCCCCTCCTTGCTCCAGCGGCTGTGAGGCATCATCCACTCTACGTCAGCTCCGACCCACTTCAGGTGAGGGCAACCTCCCAGCGTCTCACCTTGTGCCAAAGCTCACATCCCTCACCTGCTGCCCTGGAGCCTCTCTGTGGACTCAGGGATGCAGGATGCTATGGGGGCTTGCTTGGTGCCCCCAACCTACACGGACAGCCCGAACGGCAGGAAGGTTAAACAGAGTCAGGGAGGGGCAGAGATTGGGGTCACTTCTCTAATCAACAGGAGATTGAATAGGAAGCGGGGATAAAGTCTCCCACCCATCTCTACCTTGCCTGGATGGATGGCACTGAATCACAGTTTATGCAGCTGCAGACCCTGAACCAGAGGCTGGTCCCAGGAGACAGAGCATCAGCGGGTCACACGTCCTGTGGTCAGGTCACGGCAGCCCTCAAGCCCTGCCTTAGGCTCTGCTTTCTGGGCACCCAAGCTTGCAGGCCACCCCAGCAGGAGGCAATGTTTCATTTTCTGGAGACAGTGAATCGAGAGGCTCTGGACCTGGAACCTTGAGGAACTGGGACAGAACCCGACCTCCAACTCACTGAAAGGAATATGGATCAAAAAGAATACGGAGTCGGGTCTGTTTTTTCAATGGAAACATCTCCAGTCTAAATATGGAAGTGTTTCTAGTCTGGGAGCCAGTGACAGCAGAGGTCTGGGCCTCTCCCTACAGATGGGGGAGGGAGGGTCAACTCTTTCTAACTCAACGTCAAGGTCGTCACCGGTAATTCTGGAAAGAGTTCTCTCAGGCTTCCCAGAGTTGAGATCATCTCTGCAGAAGTCTGGAGGGAAATCTGACAGACCTTCATTTGAAAGACGTGATTAAAGCTTGTCCATCTCACCCGTGGTCAGAGAAAATGGTGACTTTCCAGAAAGTGAAATTTCTTATGTCCTGGTTTTTAAAAGGTGAACTAGAAATAAATGCCATAACGTATTTAAAAATAAAATAAACAGCGGCAAGCAGGTCCCCCTGGATGCAACAGGCCGAGAGAATGAGGAACAAGGGGTCGGGACCGCGCAGCCCGGGCCACTGTGTCCCCTAGGGGAGCGTCTGGCCGCCAAGGGCCCGACCTCCCGCCTGAAGGACAGGACAGGACGGGCCGGGCCGCCCTTGGTGGGGAGCACAGCCTGCCCTCCGCCCTCCGCTGCTGCACATCTCAGAGCACATCTCCCGGGGCCGGGGCCAGGTAGGGGCGGGGGAACTCAGGCTGCAAGAAGAGAATGCTCACAGGCTCCCACTTCCACACACCTGGGAGCCCGGGGTGGGGGCTGATCAGGAGGCGGCATCCCCCACGAAGGCCCCCGGGCAGCGTTTCCGTCAGCTCTGGACCCGTCGCCAGGGCAGCCCACACGAGGTGGTGGTGATGTGCATTAGCCAGGACCGCCCAGCTTCTCCGTCTTCACACACGAAGGTGTGCCCGGACCTCAGGACCAGGAGCCACTTCTGAGTTGCTTCAAGACCTGAGCCCCCACGAGGGTAGGGTGCAGGGGCGGGGGCGGGGGCGTGGAGCGCGGGAAATTAGTGAAGAATGGATAAATGAGCCCAGGCCTTTTGAAAAAAATAACCTGTCTCCCTCCGTATCCCGTCCAGTTGAAGTGAGTAACGTAGATGGTGGTCATCGGTTCATACTTTTTGTTCGACACTCTTTCATCCCGCACGGGAGATGCGTGCTGGCTTAGGAGGTCCGGAGTGTTCCGGGACCCGGTACCATCCGCTGCTTCGGTGACTCCGAAGTAGATGCACAGGGGACTCGACTGCCCGCCGTACATGTGGCAGGAAGCCCAGGGTCTCTCCAGTGTCAGCCAATGGTCTCTACTCCCCGAACTGTCCCCAGATCTGGGGGCCTACGCATACCAGAAGGAGGTCCGTCCAGCATCCTTCTCTCACTCTTCCTCAAGACAAGAGCCCTCTGGGCTTTTAGGTGGCTGCTGCCCAGCACTGTTGCTGCTACATACTGTATCAAACCCCTAAAACCCAAAAGATGCCCCTCCCTCTCACCACGGAGCTTACTGTCTGGAGAGACACGTTCATTCTCCCTGAGGTAAGAAGGGAAAACCTTCCATACCTAAGAGACAGTCTCTAGGGAGTCACGAGTCCCAAGGGACTTCCCAGCTCGAAGCTGAGAAAAGCAACCCATGCCCCAGCAGTGAAAAAACAAACCCATGTTCAATCTTTTATCAGGTGATAAGTTACTTTTGTCTTTGCCTGGACTGCCGGCTACAGACATTTTTCCCAGTGAATTTAACCAAAGACTTTATTTTCGGGCAAAATTGTGAATGTGAACAAGTTGTCCTGGCAATAGGCTTTTATCTTCCTAGGAATAGGTCAACAGAAGCATTTTGTGAGCACGCATGTGTGTGCGGGGCACCGAAGGAGGTGCTGTGCGATGAGAAGGAGATGGCAATGACTAACAGCAGCTAGAAAATATTTATGCCGAGGAATCGAGTCCTCACGTACTCTCCCCTGCACTTTCTTTAGCCTCTTGAAACAGTGGTAAAGGCAGTTATGAAGAGGAAGCTATTAGTAACCAGGATATTTGAGAGAAGTGCATGATGGAACGTGGCTTCTCAGAGGAATTGATTACTAACAAGCTTCAAGTTCTGTGCATTTCTGATGAGACTCCTAACACCAAAGCTTCTGTTCCACTTTGTGTATAAGACATCTTGTGACGACTTCACTCACCTCAGCAACCATACTTCACAAGAACCAGACAAGCTTTGGACTCAAACTATATCCCCCCTCCTAGAAGGGAGACTTGCAAAGCTTGAATCATTTCCTATTAGTTCATTTCTGTCTCACTAAGTATTTCTTACTTACTTAGTTCTCTAAATTCTCAAGAAGCATTTTTATTTTTCCTCCCTCCTTTGGCTTTTCTTCCCATGTCAGTAAGAAATCCCACTCCCACACTTGTTCCCTTCTTTTCTGCGGGAGTACAGAGCTCTAAAATTATTCCGATGTGGCCGGTGGTGAGGTCTCTTCAACCTCTAATGAAACGCTGTTCGCAGAACTTAAGCCAGTGTCACAAAACATAGAGTTTACAGACTCTTCCCTCGTTTGTAAAGTTAACTTTTACCTTTCAAAACTCTGTTCCAAGTTGACCGTAGCTACCAAGAGTCAAAGAATGTAGAGAGTGAGGTCTGGCCCAGAAAAGTATAGGAGTGTTTCACATGCTAAAATATCTATATGTATTTAGAGAGATGTAACGGTGCATTGCAAATGCCAAAGAAATTTTATCTACACAGGATCGTGGCCACTCACTAGATCAAAATTAGGAGAATAATCATTGGCACAAATTACATGAAAGGGGCTTTTTCACCTCAAACAGAGTTTAGCAGTTACCTTTTTGCAGGCTCTCCACTTGAAGGATCTCCCAGAAATTCAGGATGGGAGGGCTTAATCGGCCCCCAGATATAACCACATCCCTGAAAATTAGATCTTTCGGTCTATTTCTAACCACCTCTAACAATGAAAAACACCGTTGCCAAACACTGCCGTTTTCTTTGGATTTGTGGGTTTCCTGGAGTAACTCAGTGCCTTTAAGTATAAACACATCAAATAAACACTACGCCCTCCTCATTATCTATAACGTTCCTCGTAGTGAGCCAGTATTTTTATCCCTAAAACTTGGACCCATGGGTTCCCGCTTTTCCTTCTTACATCATCCAGAAGAAATGGAATCCATCTCCTGTGTGCAAACAGTGTCCGCAAGGGCCACCCATCGTGGGTCCTCCCTCAAAGTCTTCCTCTTGCTCTCCTACAACATGGGTTCTGATTTCTAGACGACTCGCTATTCCAGACACCTCCCACTGGACACCCTTCAGGAGGCTCTTGACCTCTCCTTGAACAGATGATTCCTGGTGAGGTCTAATCAACACAAAATCCAGCAAGACCACTTAGACACTTTCTATAAACCCGGCCTAAACCCCCAGAACTTTCTTAGCAAACACATCTGCTCGTCGTTCATTGAGCTCACAGTTGGCTAAGCCAAGTACCCTTTAACCTAGAAACGTGTTACTTGACTTCTGAACCCGAGCACATAACTTTGCATTCAGACCTCTTACATGTCTTTACGTTCTATTTAAACGTTCTAGCCTTTAAAGTTATTTTTGATTCCTGCTTCTTTAGCCAATGCATTATTTATTCTTCCTAATTTTTTAAATTTCTGAATTTGATTAATATGCCATCAGAATATGCGTTTTTCTAAATCCATTTATTTAAACTGTTCCATAGAACAGGATGAAACAGAGTCTTTTGTCATGTCTCTACAGAAGTAAACCTGGATTGAGATCAGTCCAGTAAACTTTCCATTCTCTTTTGGACATAGCCACTCTGGCCTCACTATTCCAGCCTGGGCTTCTGAAATAACCACCCCTCTCCACCGTTTCCTTGAAATATGGGAAGAAATAGGAACTTTTATCAATGCTACCGAGTTTTTATAGACACATCATCTCTTCTCCCAGACCCTCAAAGCCATACAGACCTACACCCTGCAGGACACAGCCAAGGATGGCTATTAATTACGAGTAGCTGGATGCATACCTATGGGGATTCTTTTTGTTCCAGCATCCTTTGCATCCTGTATATATATCATCCCAGCTGCCCTATACTCTGTACAGAAACAAAAACAGATGCTACATGTGTTTGACCCTAAACCAAATTCTGTGTGGTCTAAAGGGACAAAGTTAGAATCAATGAGTCCAAGTTTCAGGGAGAAAGATATTGGCTCACTATGGGGAATGATTACAGATCAGTTTCCTGGCTGAGGGGAGTGGTTATTTGACATATTCCTATTAAAAGGCACTGAGTTACTGCAGGGAACGAGACACGGTTAAGCATCATTGCATTTCCTGTCTGCACTGTGTCACTCCCAGCATTTACGCCCTGTCCACGAAAACAAGCAAGGACCTTCATCCCAACTACCACCCTTCAAGCTGAGTGCAACCTGAATCCTTCAACACCAGCAATGCCCTCATACTCCAGACCTTTCCTTACTCCACACATCTCCAAGCTGAGAGGATACAGCCCATGTCAAGTGTTCTGCTAAAAGCTGAGCCTAGTACTAAGTCGACCTTATATAGGCACTTGAGTTAAGGGGCGAATGTCGACAGTAATGAAAACATCAGCTTGCCAATTAATATCTGCACTTTAACAAAAGGTGTCAATGCCTTAAACCGTATGGTATATGTTGTGGGTCCTTGGCAACCCTGTCAAGAAAGCAGCTGTGTTCCTCCACTGACATGCAAACCAGTCCCTAAATCATTACCACCCCTGTGAAGCTGGAAACGCTGACCCACACGTGCACCCTCCTCGCAAGTACGATTGATTACTATCTTTATTTCTATTTTACGTATTAATGATAAGCCCCATTAACCTCCCCTAGTTAGAATTAAATAGATGATTTTATTTTAAAAGGGAGAGGGGGAAATTGGGAGATTGGGATTGACACATACACACTACTATATATAAAATAGTTAACTGATAAGGACCTACTGTATAGCACAGGGAATTCTACTCAATACTCTGTAATGGTCTATATGGGAAAAGAATCTAAAAAAGAGTGGATATATGTATATGTATAACTGATTCATTTTGCTGTACGACAGAAACTAACACAATATTGTCAATCAACTATACTCCAGTAAAAATTAGTTTAAAAAAATAAAATAAGTTAGAAAATTAAAAATATTTAGAATAAAGCCTGCCTAGTTAGTAAAGAGCTTTTACTCCAAAGTTCGGTTTTCTATATATTTAAAACATCTTCACAGTGAGAGGCCTGTGTACCGAAATAAAAAAAAGAAAAAGAAAACAAAAAATCTCAGAAAGATTTCAGAAGCAATACCCCAAAACCAAGTATACACAAAAACAATAGTAACAATACCAATGTCACCAAGGCATTGCAACAACCGGACCAGAATGTCAGCTTTCGTTATAAAAGATCTCAAACATCCCCACCCCCGAAAGCTGTAGCCCATCTTCACATTCAAATGTAATCACGTTTTAAAAACTGTTACAACAACATCTGTTCCCACAAAACAATTTACCAGATCTTGAGTGTTTTAGGATACTTTTTACCCATTTGAATTGGAATTAAGCTAGTTCCTACGTACGTAAACACAAATGCACATTTTTGGATTGCTTACAAGAGATTTCAGTCAAAAGTTCATTAATCTTTAAAAATTTTCTGGTGAACCCAGCAAGTTTAATAATAAAAGGGCTTGTTTTCGAGGGTTTATTAAAGAAAAATTATCATTAAACGTGGATAGCATCACAGTGTCGTAAGGATTTAGAAGGGATTTTTGAAAGTCATCTTGCACTGTTAACCCCATAGGTTTAAGCCAAAGCTAATCTCAGAGAGATGAGAAGTCTTCCCTTCTGTGGAGGCTGACAGGAAAGATTTCATAAGCAAGAGCTTCCATGGTGTGACATAATCTCCGTTATTTAATAAAGGTCCTAGTCACTGACCTGGATCATAGCAACACTTCCTTTCTGCCACCCCTCGTGCTGGCTGTCCTAGTGCCAGGGACACATGGGGAAGCGGCTCCCTCCACCCTCCAGGGTGCACTGGAAGCTCCCCTTGGCTGAGCGTGGATTCAGCAGGGATCCCAGGAAAAGACAGAGAAGGGATTGGTACAGCTTTGTGTCCCAGAAGATTGTATGCGGGAGCTCTGTAGTCTCAGACGAGCCCCTGAGTGTGTCTCGGGGTGCTGACCTCTGCTCCTGCAGCCATCTTGTGGGAGGACATAGCACAGATCGTAGAATCGGACCCTGTGGGTTCAAATTATTAACTGGTTCCAATACCAGTTAACTCAGCAAGTCATATAAACTCTGTAAGTTTCTGTGTCCTCATTCAGAAACTGAGGATGTTAAGCAGGTTGATGTGAGGCGTGAATCACAAGATGGATAAGACTTAACCCCTGAGTCACAGACTAGGGGTTTAAGCTAGACCCTCGGACTCTAAATCCCAGGCTTTCCCCCTTACCATGCAATCTCCGTTACGTGTAACCTTGAACAGCACCAGGACAGGACAGAAGGTAAAATAAATGGAGCGTCACCGAGGAACCCTTAAACTAGTAGGTGAAATGCACCACTTACCAAGAACCAGCTTGGTCTAGTTCAGTCATTCTAGTGTAATGCGGGCAAAGCATCACCTCACCCACCACATAGGAGGGGAGCCTAAATCTCCAATGATGTGACTTCTCTTCTGACCCGCACAGTCACCGACGGGTCAGACAGGACAGGCAACTGTATCCTGGACACGGGTCCAGAGAAGATCCCCGAGCTACTAAATATGAAACTGGGACCCCCACATCAAGTCTCTGGCTTCCAGGCTCGGAGCTTTTACAACTGCCTATTACCCACATTTCTTACCACAAATGATTTGCTTGAAGCCCCACTTTATTTTCGTCGTAGCCACAGTGATCTGTACAGAGTGGGCTGACCTCGCTCAGTAAAATGGGTTCATTGTGTTTCCCAGAGGAAGCATCACCATACAGAGCATCATTGGGGAAAATCATTTCTCCATCCCAAATGGAGGAAAGCCTGCTTCTTCTCATGCCGCCCATGAGTTTTCCGCAGGTCCTAACTTGACTCAATTAACATTGGCCTTTGTGTTGATGGCAACGGATTTGGCTGACAGTTTCCCAGATGTGCAGCGCCAGCATCATCGGAGTCAGCATCCCCTACCACTGCGGTCTTGGCCCCAGCTATGAATTACTGAAATAGTAATTATTTGGCTATGAGACTTTCAGTATAGTTGGTGGAGTCTAAATCGCGCTGATCAATCCCTTTGCTTCTCTGTCTTTAGCTATCTGTGTTTACAGTACTGTGCCACCCTCAGGACTTTCTTTATTACAAAAGAGTTGCCTATATAAAGATTTTGTAGGGCCTCCCTGGTGGCGCAGTGGTTGGGAGTCCGCCTGCCGATGCGGGGGACGCGGGTTCGTGCCCTGGTCCGGGAAGATCCCACATGCCGGGGAGCGGCTGTGCCCATGAGCCGTGGCCGCCGAGCCTGCGCGTCCGGAGCCTGTGCTCCGCAACGGGAGAGGCCACAACAGTGAGAGACACGCGTACCGCAAAAAAAAAAAAAAAAAGATTTTGTAAACCTTGTAGAGGTGAATTTTGGTACAAAATCAGATTATCTTAGAGACATATGTTAAGAACATTCACAAGTGCATTTATTAATATTTGATGCACTTAAAAAACCAGAGTGAGGGTGGGTGGAAGCATCTGTGGTGAGATGAACAAATGTAGCAACTTTGTTCATTGCTTGTTTGAGACTGTTGATCTGTCAATATATACACGGGGTAATTACTCAACTTGCAAGTGTTCAATCTGAGGGATCTGCTAAGAGAACTACAGTGAAGCAGAATAAGTTAGCTAGTATCCAATAAGAGAAACTATGAAAATGTATGGAGAAGGATGTTCCCAACTCCGTTTATAGTTACCCTTGTTCAACCGTGGAAGAAACCATGGATATAAATTATTTTAGTCAACACGTAAGAAGTAGCAACAAGGGCATAAGGGAGAGATGATGTTTTCATTTCTTATGAAAAAGGCTTCTGATAAACTTTGATGCTAACCTCTAAATATTCCGTACACTGTGATGAGTTCTGCAAAGAAATGGAAAAAGCCATGAGAGTGCATTAAAAGCAGAATGAACGAGATATGGAAGCAAATGTTAGAAAGCAATTTGGGGCTCTTTGGGGGGAGGAAAATTGATGTGTGTTTACTTAGCATCACCTTTGCTTAACAAAACGCTGATACTGCAGCTGGCCTGAGGAATGCGCCTCCCTTGAAAGGCTGCATTTGGACCACAAGCTACCCAAGGTTTGGTTTTCAAATACAAACATAAACATACATGGCAACAATGCATATTCCCCCAACGTTATTATATCAAGTTTCACTTTACGCCTAGATATTTTTAGAAAAAACCTATTTCTTTTGCCAACACAGTATGGAGCGATTATTTAATTACTTTTAAGCTTTATGTGTTCACCCAAAATGTGTCCCTTGTGCAAAGTATGTAATTTTCTAATAGAACGTGTGGCTAGATTTCAAGATGCTCTATTAAGCCAATTGCTCATGAAAACCCTTATTGGCTCTTTCCTCTTCACAAGGGGGAGGCAGTTAGAAGTTTACCACCACCAGATGGAGTGGGAAATGTATGCCCAGGCTGGGTAATGCTACTCTGACATCAAAGGACAGAAGAGTTTCTAGAAAACTCTGAAAGTGGAGGAAGTGTTCATTCCACTTGTTTTGTTTCTTTTTTGCTGTTGTTGTTCCTTCCCTTGCTGTTTTTAAATTGGAGTATAGGGGCTTCCCTGGTGGCGCCGTGGTTGAGAGCATGCCTGACGATGCAGGGGACATGGGTTCGTGCCCCAGTCCAGGAAGATCCCACATGCCGCGGAGCAGCTAGGCCCGTGAGCCATGGCCGCTGAGCCTGCGCTCCGCACAGGACAGGCCACAACAGTAAGAGGCCCGTGTACCACACACACACTATATATATATATATAAATTGGAGTATAGATGATTTACAATGTTGCATTAGTTTCTGCTGTATAGCAAAGTGAATCAGTTAGTCACAGACATATATCTGCTCTTTTCTAGATTCTTTTCTGAGTGAAGTAAGTCAGACAGAGAAGGACAAATATTGTATTATATCACTTATATGTGGAATCTAAAAAAATGGTACAAATGAATTTATTTACAAAACAGAAATGGAGTCACAGGTGTAGAAAACAATCTTATTGTAGAAAACCAGGGGGGAAAGGATAAATTAGGAGATTGGAATTGACATATACACACTACTATATATAAAATAGATATCTAATAAGGACCTATAGTACAGCACAGGGAGCTCTACTCAATACTCTGTAATGGCCTATATGGGAAAAGAATCTAAAAAAGAATGGATATACGTATATGTATAATTGGTTCACTTTGCCGTACACCCGAAATGAACACAACATTGTAAATCAAATATACTCCAATTAAAAATTTTGAAGACATATCTGCACCCCCATAGTCATAGCAGTATATATATATATACATATATATATATATACACACAAAATGAAATTTTATTCAGCCATAAAAAACTGAGAAACCATTTGTGACGTGGATGGACCTTAAAGGCATTATGTTAAGTGAAACAAGTCAGACAGAGAAAGTACTGTATAATCTCATTTACATATGAAATCTAAAACAAACAAAAACCTCTCTATGATATGGGTCTTATACAGGACAGCATGCATAAGCCACGTTTCCCAGATTACTGCCCCTAAGTGAGGGCGGCAGCCGTGGCTTTTCAGCGGCACGCATCAGCGCCATCTGTCCCCCACGTGGAGGGTCCCACGGCAGCTCACAGCCGTGCCCTACTTGCTGTTGAACCTGCTGACCTCCTGTGCCACAGCCAGAAGCTAGGGAGGCTCCGCACTTCCGCTCCCAGCCGCAGGGCTTCTTTCCTCTGCAGCAGTGCTGTTCTGGCTCCCATGGTGGCCACGATGAGAGGCTCTGGGGACTCGACCCTGTGCCCCCCGGCCAGGGCTCTGCTGAGGCCCCTCCGTCTCCACGTGTCACACTGCTGAGCGCTGGCTGCGTGCGGCCAGGCTGTCTTCCTCGGGTCGCTGACAGCTTGTGTGTGTCCCACAGGCTGGACCAGTGCTCTGGGGTAGAGTGTGGGCTTTGTCCCGGGGCTGCTCTGCTTCTCCTGGACGTAGGTTCCCATGCAATGCCTCCCCTCACGCTGTGGGAGTCATACCTCCTCTCTATTCCCAGGAGCTGGGGGGACCCTCCTTCAACTCCACCCTCAAAGTCTGAAGTTCTCATCCTGCCCCTGGAGATGATTTTCCATTACTCTAGGACTTCTTCCTACAGCTCAGCATCATTATCTTAATTGTTTTTTATGTTTTTCTTGTGAATTTCTCTCTTTCATTGGAAACCTAACTTAGAGCCAGAAAGAAAAGTGAAGTTGATTCAGCACCCAAGGTATATAATATAGAAACAGAGCAGGACCCAATAATGGTCCTTGCCTCCCATGCCCTCTGCCTGCCTTTTGTCTGTGGAAGAACTTAAGCCAAAGAATAAGTGTAATCAGAGAAGTGAGAAAATGCAGAAGAAAAGGAAAACAGTCAAACCGGACAAAATAATAATAGTTTAGTCATTGAGCAAAGCCTGTGACCTTTAGTTCCTTCTCAAGGGCTTTTGAGAATATTCTGAGCCATATCCTGGGAGCTGTCTTATGGATACTGGAAGCCCCACTGGGTGGAAGAAGTTAACTACATGAAGACCAGACTGGAGCCATGACACAAGTTGCCACAATTCTGAGAACTGGCCTCAAGGAAAAGGGAACAAACTGACCCTGGAACTGAAGATTAACTGTGCTTAAAACAATCAAGATGACGCTGGTCAGACCACTGATGACCAATTTCAAGGTTATGGTCAGAGCTGCCCGTGCTGTTTCTGCATGTGGCCACCTCCCTCTGCCTGTGCACCCCTGAAACTCCCTTTTAAAAGCTCTTACTTGTCAAGCGGGGTGCGAGTCGGTCTCTGGACATGAGTCCACCCTCTCCCCCAGTTACCGGCCTCCGAAATAAAACAAACTTTCTTTTCCACCGACCTTGCCTCTCGAGCACCGGCATTAGAGCAGCGCGCAGCCCGGCGGGAAAGGAGCGAGGCCTGGGGATGAGTGGCACGGTGGTGCTTTCTTTAGTGTTGACAGCAAAGGCTCCAGAGCCCAGCTTAGAAGTGCTGTCTCAGATTCGCTTGGGCCCCAGAACTCATGTCTATCTTCCCTCTGCTCCCATGTTCAACCGAGTGACTCAAAAGTCCTCCGGAAGCTTCATCACAGACATTCCCCTCTATATTATAAGTGTGAAGCAATTACTTCTCTTGATCTTGCTGGAGCCTCCCCTTGGCAGCCTGTGAGTGACTCAGTGTCCCTCAATAATCTGAATTTTAATGCTGTAGACAAGAGAAAGTTTGGTCAAGGTTAGTGAGCCTTCATCAGCTCTACTACAGTGTACTGTACTGACTTCGCTTATCGGCATGATCGGAGTTTGGGGTCCCTAGAGACTACGTCCCATGAAAATCACAATCGCCCTTTTCACCGCAGAATCACTGGTACGTTAGCTTAGCACCTGGCACCTAAGAGGCACTCGGTAAGTACTGAATGAATAAATGAAAGAATGCTTTTATTTGAAAAACCCGTATGTGTGAGTGAAGAAAGATGTAAAAGCACAGTAAAATATTAAATATACTGCAATAATGATGTCTGCTGAGACGCCCTGAGTCACACTTCCCTGAATGTCATCCAGCACGTACTCTATTCACCCATTTGCTTACCTGAATCCCTCACTGGTGTGTATCCTTCTAGAGGGCAGTGTGTCCTACCTCTGTCGTATTTATCACTGTATTTGCAGCCCCCAGAAGACTGCCTCACTGCCTAGTACCTTGCAGGCTCTCAATATTTGTTGACTGACTAAATGAACACTTGATTGACTCAAGTCTTTCAGGGTTTTAGCCCCCATTGAATTTTCTTGACCTTTATACCTTATACTGAGAGAGATTAGTCAAAATCACATGTAAACAAAAATGTGTGAGGAAAAAGGTCTATCTTTCCAGTAGTTTTAGACTCTTTAAATCACCCCTAAAGCAGTGGGCGGTGGAGTTGAGCACGTGTGTTTGTGTGTGAAAAGGGAGGAGAGCGGGACAGAGAACCGGCCTGAGCACAGGGACTGCACTTTGCTCCCGGACTGCAGGTTGTCTCTCAGGGGTGACAGCTCAGCTTCTGCCCCGTGAGATGTCAGGTCCTGTCAAGTGAGAGGTAGACCAGAGTGTCCCCTGCTTTAATGACAGCCCGCATTCTCCCTCGGGAAGCGTGTCCCCCGGACGAGCCCTGGGTAGGACGGCTCTCCAGCTCTTCAAGTGTGCTCACAGGGTTTAGCTGTGTATGTTCTGAAAGAAAAATTCTTAATCCCCATAAAACTTACAAAGCTGCACTTCGACAGGAATTCTTTTTTTTAACTCTAACAGATTTTGTTTTCTACTACTTTATCACCTTTTTATTTTGCCTATGTGCTTGGAATCCCAGATGTCCTTTTGAGTTTAAAGACCATCCTTGGGAAAAAAGCTGATATCTCCATATGCCTAATGCCCTAAAAACCCTGCTGCTTGCAACTCAGTCAAACCATAGTCTGAAGTTTCTCCCAGAAGAGCTGCTAGGGCAGACTCAAAGAGAGCTCCGGAGAGCTGTCAAAATAGTGTAGTCATCTCATCTTGAGGTTCACTGAGGTGGAAAGCAAAAAAAAAGAAAAAAAGAAAAACCTGGACATGAAATTGCAAGGATGCCCCATAATACCATGTTACAGAACAAGAAAGAGGATGGATAGACAAGAATATGGAAGAAAGCAGGAGTTGGCAATTTTCTAAGTGAAGGAGCAGGTAGTTAAAGCTGAGGCTATAGAAATGGAGAGATCTCTGGAGGAGGATTTTGCTGTTTTCACTAACCACTAACATAGCTCAGGGCTTCATTACCCATCTCCAGCACCAGCTTATGAACCCGGAGATCCACATGGCTCCATCTCAGAGCAATGTTTTTGGGGGTTTTTTTTGCAGTACGCAGGCCTCTCACTGTGTGGCCTCTCCCGTTGCGGAGCACAGGCTCCGGACGCGCAGGCCCAGCGGCCATGGCTCACGGGCCCAGCCGCTCTGCGGCATGTGGGATCCTCCCGGACCGGAGCACAAACCCGCGTCCCCTGCATCGGCAGGCAGACTCTCAACCACTGCGCCACCAGGGAAGCCCTAATTTTAATTTTTATCCAAAGTCTTTACTCACATTTTTCTAAGACAATGAAAAGGATCCAGATATATAGGGTTAAAGTATAATGCAGACCTTCCTCAGCTTGTGATGGGGTTATATCTTGATAAACCCATTGTAAGTTGAAAATATCATAAATTGAAATGCATGCAATACATCTAACCTACTGAAGATCATAGCTTAGCCTAGACTAGCTTAAACGTGCTCAGAACACCTACGTTAGCCTACAGTTGGGCAAAGATCATCTAACACAAAGCCCATTTTATAATGAACTGTTGAATATCTCATGTAATTTATTGAAGACCGTACTGAAAGTGAAAAACAGAGTGGTTGTCTGGGTCTAGAATGGTTCTAAGTGTCTCAGTCATTTACCCTGTGATCACGTGGCTGATGGGAAGCTGCCTGGCATCACTAGAGAGTATGCACCACAAGTGCTGGCCCAGGAAAAGATCAAAACTCAAAGTATGGTTTCCACTGAATGTGTATCGCTGTTGCACCATCATGAAGTTGAAAAATCGTTAAGTCAAACCGTGGTTAAGTCAGGGACCGTCCGTATTCAGATCCCACGTGTCCCCTGTGCTCTCCCACACACCCTGCTGCACTGCTCCAGCTTCCCTCTTTAAATCCACCCCCCAACAAATCCCTTTCCCTTTCCCTCTTTTCCCAGCCCCAGCCCACCTCTTGATCTTTGTAACCCTCTACTTTTCTTCTTATCTCTCTATCTTCCCCTCCCTGTTAACTTTGTTTTTTGTCACGTGATTCCAAAAAGCTGCTTGGGCATCTTCATATCATTTCTCAGGGACTGGAGGAAGGAGAGTCACTGGTGGGCAAAGCCAAAACTTCCCTTTTCAGGGAGATTGAAAAAGCAAGACCAGATTCAGAATTTTTGTCCTGTCACGACAACCCATCTCCCTGCCTTCAGTTTCTTCAGGGTTACATGGTGCAGAAGGGGGAAGGGTGGTCAGGAAGAGGCAAGCTGAGGATTCCTCAGAGGGCAGAGTAACCGAGCAGATGATGCTAACAGATGAAGTAAGCATGGCCCCTGGTTCTCCAGTTCCCACCTGGGAGTGTAGACTAGAAGGATCCTGAGTGCTTGGCTCTCGGTCCTGGAACTATTGGAACCCATCACACTTCCTTTGTCTTTGCAAGTGTGAGCTTACATACTTTCTTTAGTAACCATCGCATTTCCTTCACAGTGGGTGATGGGTAGACTTTCCTGGTTTGCTTTCCAACATCATTAGGTAAAGTACTCGTAGATACTCTGAATCCAGCCTTGGATTTTCACTGCCTGGGTTGTTGGTAAGAGTGAGACTAGTCCGCGGTGTTGGTACATTTCCCCCTATTTTTGCCTTAACTTGAATCTGCTTAGTGGTACGATCATCTATACCTTTGCATGTTGATTGTGTGTTGTGTATACGTGTGCGTGCATGTTTTAATCAGCATAAAAGTCTTGTAAATGTTTGCCTCAAGAGTTTTTGATGATCACAGAACACTTGAGTTGAACCTCTCTCTTCGGAGACCAACACATTGGAACTTCAAAGCTGTAACTAGGCTTGCACCGCTCTCCAGCATGGGAGATTTGAAATCCTTGGACCCCTCGTTATCATTTCCAATGTCAAGTAAACGTCTACGCAGATACTTTAGACACATTCCCTGTACTCCTGAACATGTTATTAAGTTTTCTAAAGGTTGCAGACAGTTTTCTTTATGACCACCATAGTTTTTCACTGCAATCCTGGCATGTTTGTCAATAGGACACCAATTATTTTGGTGATTCCTATATTTTCAAAAACATCTTCTCTTCTATAAGGAAAACTTCTTCCCTCTGTGATGGTGTCTAAAATTTATGCTGTTCCCAGCTTGTCAACTTCAGGACTACACATCAGGTTGGGTTTGATGTGATGATCACTTTAGATTTTTCACCCTACCATGTTCACACAAGGTCTCTCTTATTAATTAACCCCAAATCTCAATCCAGGATTCTATGTATGCCTTATTTGTAATAAACTTACCCTACATCAAATTTTAAATATTCATTAGTTTTGTGAAGGCAATTGCTATGAAATGATATGTTTCTACAATTTGGGGGGGGTAACACATACGCAGTTGTGGAAAACAAGAAACCAAAAAAAATCACATTAGAAAAAGTCATCCTTAATAACACTAAGAACTTAAATAATGCTTATTATGCACCAGGGGTGTATTTATCAACTTACTTAGCTCTCACAAATATCCTAGGAAATAGATGTAGGCATTTGTATGGTCCTAAAAGAAAAACAGAAAAACAAAACAACTTATGTTTTGAAGAATCACACACTAAACATAACAGAATTTATTGGAAAAACAGTGTTAGGACAGTCAAAATTCATGTACCATAGCACTATGTACCATAACACATAAGAGAAACATTAATTGGTACGCTCAGCGATGACTCTGACAGCTGGAAAGGCAATTTGGAGCGGCTGGAGGCTCTCTCTGGGGTGGGAAATGCTGATGTGTGGGCACTGGCCATGCAGGTGAGTCTGTGGCATTTAGAGTAGGTACAGGGGAAAGTGAAACCCACCAAGGGCCAAAGCCCATGCAAGACTGGAGCTGTACTGATGGCGTCAGCCTGGTGTTTTCTTTGTGAGTAGTGTTTTGGTTACTAATTCAATCTCTCTACTTTTTGTAGATCTATTCAAGTTTTCTATTTCATTAGACTTAGAGATAGTTAGTGTCTTTTTGAATTTGCCTATTCCACCGAGGATGTCTAATTTTCTGCCATACAATTGTTCATAGACTTGTATTCCTTTATCATCCCTTTTATTCTGGAAGATGAGTAGTAAATTCCCTAGCTCATTCCTGATTTTAGTAATTTGATCTCTTTTTTCTTTGTCATCTTAGCTAAAGATGTGTTAATTTTTATGATCTTTTAAAAAACACAAGTTTTGGTTTTATTGATTTTGTCTATCTCGATTTCATTTATTTTCACTCTAATCTTTATTATTTTCTTCTTTGGGTTTGTTTGGGTTTAATTTGCTTTTCATTTTCTAGTTTCTTTCAGGAGAAAATTGTTATTGATTTCAGTTCTTTCTTCCTTTCAATAGAGATTTTATAGCTATTAATTTACCTCTGCACACTGCTTTTTCTGCATCTCATAAGTTTTGGAACCAATCCAGAAAAAGTGTTCTTGTTATCCAGTACCTCTTCTTGTCCAGCAAAAGACTAGCAGCTGGTATTTATCTTTTCCTTTAAAGGCTCAGGAGTTAGCAGCTTTATAGATGAGGGCAGTCCTGACCATAAACCCGACTGCATTTTCACAGGACAGTAGAGTTAGGCTATCCCGTCCTGCCTTATATCCTGGTGCTTGCTTCTCTTCCTTACTAATAAATGCCCTTATGACACTTTTTTTCCAGAATAGGGCACTTTTTTTTTTTTTTAATTTTATTTATTTATTTATTTAATTTAGTTATTTTTGGCTGTGTTGGGTCTTCGTTTCTGTGCGAGGGCTTTCTCCAGTTGCGGAGAGCGGGGGCCACTCCTCATCGTGGTGCGCAGGCCTCTCACTGTCGTGGCCTCTCCTGTTCCGGAGCACAAGCTCCAGACACGCAGGCTCAGTAGTTGTGGCTCACGGGCCTAGTTGCTCCGTGGCATGTGGGATCTTCCCAGACCAGGGTTCAAACCCGTGTCCCCTGCATTGGCAGGCAGACTCTCAACCACTGCACCACCAGGGAAGCCCCCAGAATAGGGCACTTTTGTCTATATTAAAAACCTGTCAGGCAGATGTCCTTTCTCCTCAATGACTTTCTTATGTGTCTGGGAGCTCGTCTGCTGCCTCTTGGTCAGCAGAAGATGCTTCTCATGTTCTCTTGACATTTTTTAAACCAAACCTCTTCCTAAGATCATCAAACCATCCTCTGCTGACATTAAATCTCCAGCTTTAGTTCCTTCACCTTCCTTTTGCTTTAAGTTGTCATATAATGACTATGCTTTTTCTCAAATCATATTAGCGTCTACAGGTATGTCTTTCTTGTAGCAATTCTGCACTCCCAGAAAAGCTGCATTTTCAATGAGAGATAAAAAGGTATTTGAAAAAAAGTGCAAACTTTTCACAGCTGCTGGCATAGCTTCAGTGACAGCTTCACGAATTTCCTTTTCTTTTTTTACACTGGTCCCTACACTGAATTCATTTATTTTGAAATGGTGGCAACTGCAGCTGCAGACCTCAATCTACAGTCCATGTCATGCAGTTCAACTTTTTCTTGTAATGTCGTGACTTTGCTTCTTGGGAGCATGTCCAACATCACTAGCAGCATTTCATATGGTCCCACGGTGTTATACCAGGTTCACGGTATTGCACTAAACATGATGAAAAATATGTAAGAACCGTGAGAGATCACTTGTTACAGCAATACACAGTTTACCGGAGAGAGGAGCTGCTCAAGTTGAGATGACGAGCGTCACGTGGTGTTTTAAGCAGAAACTCGAAACACCTGAGCTCAGCACAACAGCAACAGGAGAGGCCAAGAAATTACGACAGCAGCACAGTATGTACCACAGTTCACTTTATGCAGTTATGATTTAATACTGCGTCTTTACATTTGCCACATTTCTCTAGACTGAATGGTCCCATGGTGCCATGTTCAGTCTGTGTTCATGTGTGTACATTTTTATAAAATTTAACTTTTTATATAGATTTGTCTGTATTTTGTGGTAGTAAATAATAAAATAGACTAGTACCTACATATATTTTACACATCCATGACATACCTAACATTTTCTTAATTTTTTTTGATATTTCTAGGTGACACAGTTTGTCTACAAGTTTTTACAAATTGTTAGAAATCTCCAAAAATTTTCCCAATATATTTATTGAAAAAAATCCAAATATTAAGTGGACTGGTACAGTTCAAATCTGGGTTGTTCAAGGACCACTTAAAATTCAATATACAGGCAAATTGTTACACAGAGTAACATTTATAGGTGTGAACACAGTGGTTAGTATATAAACATATTTCCTTGTGTTGCCAAGCGGAATGGGCCTAGAGACAACATCACCCTGATACTCCCTTGGTGGGTTACATTTTCCCCTGTGCCTACTCTAAATGCCACAGGCTCACCTGCATGGCCAGCGCCCACACATCAGCGTTTCCCACCCTGGAGAGAGCCCCCAGCCACTCCAAACTGCCTTTGCAGCTGTCAGAGTCATCGCTGAGCGCACCAATTAATGTTTCTCTTATGTGTTATGGTACAGAGTGCTATGGTACATGAATTTTGACTGTCCTAACACTGTTTTTCCCAT
This sequence comes from Neophocaena asiaeorientalis asiaeorientalis, assembly GCF_003031525.2. Lineage (NCBI taxonomy): Eukaryota > Metazoa > Chordata > Mammalia > Artiodactyla > Phocoenidae > Neophocaena > Neophocaena asiaeorientalis. The sequence continues at coordinate 2,898,547 of NW_020175674.1, read as the reverse complement.
AAATTATGTTATGTAGAATAAAAAAAAAAAGGTAAAGCAGAAATCCAGTGAAGTAAACAGTCACGGAAGCCATGGATTCTCTGAGCATCTTTCAACCCTCAGTGACTTAGAAGTGAGCCCCACACATGGTGCTGGTGGCGAGGGGGGTGAACTTACGAGGCAACACTTAGCGTGTGTGTAAGAGGGACATTTGGGTTAGACAGCCTGTTACAGAGCCAGAATCCCTAAAGGGCGACACCTAGGCTTACAGGGTGAGCTACGTAAATAAACTTGCCTCCCAGAGATCTGGCTCTTGGTAGACAGGGGAAAAACTCCTTATGTGGGTTTGAAGACAAAATTCTCACTACTTATTTTTTTGAAAAAAAAAAAGAATTTAGTTTGAAATGATCCTGAATTGGAGGATCCTTTTCATGTTTAACAAAAACAAACAAACCAAAAACTGAAAGTAAAAGAAAAGTAAACTGAAACTTTCCAGGAAAGAAAAACATTAAATGCAGACCTCAGTGGATAAAAAAAGTACCAACAAATAAGAACCCATGTTAAGAAAAAGTGTACAAATAGATAAACAACAAAAACCAACTTAGGAGAAAAAAGAAATAATGGAACTATAAAATCAAGAATCAGAATGATTAGGCACAAAAGATAAAATGAGCTTGTTTAGTATGTTTAGGGAAATTACATTTTCCAATAAAAGGATCCAGGATTCTATGGAGAAACTGCTGATTCTAGGACTAGGGCAGGGAATATACATATGATCCTGAAGTATCTTATAATGTCAGAATGTTAGGAAATCTTCAAAAAAAAAAAAAAAATAGGGGGACTACCCTTGTGGTCCAGTCATTAAGACTACATGCTTCCACTGCAGGGGGTGTGGGTTCGATCCCTGGTTGGGGAACTAAGATCCTGCATGCCATGCAGCATGACCAAAAAAAACAAAATCCACCACGATGATGGTGTCATGAGTTAAATAGTGTTCCTCTAAAATTCATGCTCACACAAGACCTAAGAATGTAACCTAATCTGTAATCCAAAAATACTTAAGAAGGTCATACTGGAATAGTTTGGGCCCTAAGTACAATGACTGGTGTCCTTACAAGAACAAAAGGTACAAAGAGACATGGAGAAGAAAAAGTTATATAAAGACAGAGACAAAATCGGGAGTGATGAGTCGACAAGCCAAGGAATGCCAAAGATTGCCAGCAACCATCAGTAGCTGGAAGAAACGAGGAGGATTGTTCCTTGCAGCCTTCAGAGGGAGCATGACCATGCCGAAACCTTAATTTCAAATCTCTTGCTTCCAGACTGTGAGAGAATACACTCTGTAGTTTCAAGCTCCCAAGTTTTTAGAACTTTCTTACAGCAGCTCTAGGAAACTAACACAAAAAGGATGTCAAAGAGGCACAGGGAACTGAAAGAAACCCAATGGCCTAAGCTAGAATATTTACACAATGAAACAAATGAAACAGTATTGGATTATAACACAAAGTATAAAATATTCACAAGTCCACGCTAACATAAATAAGTGACTTAATAAATAAATACATGGGGAAAAGAGGCAAATCTTCCATGCAGAAGAATGTCAAACACTTCACCAGGAGCTGGAGGATGAGTCTCAATCCTTAATTCAATGCGGGCTATGCATAATGGTCTTATTTCAAAGAGTACAGTATGAGGGAGTATAACTTTACAGTGGAAAATCTGATAAACACTGCTTCAGCCAAGTAATCAAGCTCAACATTAACAATCATTTTTATAGCATGTACCCTTGATATGGTGTGAAGAAAATGATGTTTTAATTCTGTGGTCTTCCTCTCAAGAACACATAGATCCAGTCAAATCACGAGGAAAACATCAGACATATCCCGGTTGAGAGACGTTCCACAAAATACCTGATCAGTACTGCTCGAAACTTTCACGGTCATCAAAAACAAGGAGAGTCTGAGAAAGAGTGATTTTTGTGCTTTATTACCTCCCTCTTCTTTGGGGACTCTACTAGCGTGTGCATTAAAGCCATGTGATATAATTGCATAGGTCATTTTTCCTCTAATTTCTGCTCTGTGTCTCAGATTGTCATTTCTACTGCTCTAACTTCCAGTTTACTAACCCTATTTCTGCCATCTCTAATATGTTGTTAAGCTCAATGTTGAACTTTTCAGGTAATGAATTTGCATTTGCTTCTTTTCTGTTTCCATTTCTCTGTGGAGATTTATTGTCTGTTCACTAGATTCCTCAGGGCTCTATTTTTCCTTTTGGTTCTTGAATAAGATTATTTTAAGTTCTTTAAAGTCGTCATCTCTCATTCTAACATCTGCACCATATTAGTCTTTTTCTATTGACTCCTTTCTCCCTTGACTATGAGCACGTCTTCCTATTTCTTTACATACCTAATAATTTAAAAATTTTGTACTGAACTTTGTGAAATACCTGTTGTAGAGATTGAATTCTATTGCTGGCTTCTGAAGAGTGTTGGTTTTTGTTTTAGGAGGGAGTTCACTCAGCTGGACTCACACTGCAGGTATCTGGAGTAGCTGAAATTGCAGCTTCTGGCTCTTTAGTTTCCTTGTAATCACTCTCATGCTTGCATAATTCAGGTTCAGCCAAGGACTTGTATATGGCATTTTGTAGACTTTAGGGCTTCCACTCTGTAGACCCCTCCTTCCCAGCATGCACCACCCCCCTCATTCTTCAATCATTATGGAAGAACCTCTTCATCCATTGATTCTTCAGGTCAGCAAGAGAGTGGTTTCCTGTTTTCAGTTCTAACTCCCTATCACCGTAGACTAGAAAAAAGCCATAAAAATGGGAATCTTTCCCAGATCTCTTTTTTTCAAAGATGATTCCCCTCAAGTTTCTACCTCCTAGTATCCTACTCCTGTGCCTTCAAATAATTGCTCTTTAAAGTAGCATTTTGTACAGAGCTTATAATTGTGATCTGCAGTAGTGTCAGCCCAAATCACGATAATCCACCATTACCAGAAGCAGTACCTCTGCCTATTCATTTGTGATGATTTCTTTCTTTTTTTGCGGTACGCGGGCCTCTTACTGTTGTGGCCTCTCCTGTTGCGGAGCACAGGCTCCGGACGTGCAGGCTCAGCGGCCATGGCTCACGGGCCCAGCCACTCCACGGCATGTGGGATCTTCCCGGACTGGGGCACGTACCCGTGTCCCCTGCATCGGCAGGCGGACTCTCAACCACTGCGCCACCAGGGAAGCCCTGTGATGATTTCTTAAGGACATTTTTCTATTTTTATTTACCTAAACATATTAAACAAACTCATTTTATCTTTTGTGCTTAATCATTCTGATTCTTGATTTTATAGTTCCATTATTTCTTTTTTCTCCTAAGTTGGTTTTTGTTGTTTATCTATTTGTACATTTTTTCTTAACATGGGTTCTTATTTGTTGGTACTTTTTTATCCATTGAGGTCTGCATTTAATGTTTTTCTTTCCTGGAAAGTTTCAGTTTACTTTTCCTTTACTTTCAGTTTTTGGTTTGTTTGTTTTTGTTAAACATGAAAAGGATCCTCCAATTCAGGATCATTTCAAACTAAATTCTTTTTTTTTTTCAAAAAAATAAGTAGTGAGAATTTTGTCTTCAAACCCACATAAGGAGTTTTTCCCCTGTCTACCAAGAGCCAGATATCTGGGAGGCAAGTTTATTTACGTAGCTCACCCTGTAAGCCTGGGTGTCACACTTTAGGGATTCTGGCTCTGTAACAAGGCTGTCTAACCCAAATGTCCCTCTTATACATGTGCTAAGCGTTGCCTTGTAAGTTCACCACCCTCACCACCAGCACCACGTGTGGGGCTCACTTCTAAGTCACTGAGGGTTGAAAGATGCTCAGAGCATCCATGGCTTCTGTGACTGCTTACTTCACTGGCTTTCTGCTTTACCATTTTTTTGTTTTTACTTTTCCTTTACTTTCTGGCTCATTCAGCTGAGCGTTTAGAATGATGTATTTTTTTAAACCCAGAATTTCAAGTGTTTGGTAGCTGAAGGATTTTTTTAGGATAACTAATATACAGGGATGTCAGAAAGAGAGGTTTTTATTCTAATTTTACTTTTATTTTCTTTTATTTTCATTTTTTTTTACAGTAGGTGTTTGTTAGTTAACTATTTAAAATACAGCAGTGGGTACATGTCAATCCCAAACTCCACGGCAGTCCAGTGGTTAGGATTCCATGCTTCCACTGCAAGGGGACACAGGTTAAATCCCTGGTCAGGGAGCTAAGATCCTACAGCCAAATAGAAAAAAATAAAGAAAAAACACAATCCATAATACAAAACATCGACAATTTAGATTTTATTCTAATTTTAAATACATGTTATTTTGGAGTGCTTTATCTACATTTAAATTTACTTTTATCTTTAATCCATGTGTTGACAATGCTGTGAAAGAAAGATTTGTTCTGCACACCAGGTGGGTCTTTTGGGGACTTTTTCAGTCTAGTGGCTTGTACACCACATAGGGCAGAAATTTTGCACTTTTGATGATACATTTCTATAGTTTCCCAGGCTGATGCTGGGTTTCATGTTTTTTTTTTCTTAAGTGATAAAATGTGGTTGTCACCTATAATCATGTTACTGACTTTCTTAGAACTATGTTAGTAATACTACCTATCCACAAAAATTGATAAAATTAAGTAAGACTGTTAAGGGATTGAATTGTGTCTCACGAGCACTTCTGTTTCTAAGAATTTGTGAGTTTACAGAGAGTTATGATCAGAAAAACATGATTCTACTGCTTCACTTAAGTGAAATTTGAGTAGTCATCTAATCCATTCATTTCAGCCAAGCAAAATGATAATAAAATTGTTTTTATAAATTAGAATATATTCTGTTTAAAGGTTTCCAAAGAAAACCACAATTTCTTAAATTTTGACTCTAAAAGAAAGCTTCTCTGACTCTAAAAGAAAGCTTCTTTCTTCTGCAAGCATGGCCTCAATCCCACCTGTCCTACCCTAGTCTACCCCTTGGTTACCAAAGTTTTCTTCTGTCCTACCTGAAGAAAAACGCCAAAGGTATTTGTAAATATTTAGGAAAAAGTGAGAATAATTCCCTTTCCTATCTTTGACCATTAAAAATCAAAATCATTGTAACTTTACAAGATAAGGATGGCACAGCTCTCTTGATTCCTGCCACTCTCACAAGAGGTTCCTCGCCACAGCAAAACCACCACACCTGCCCCACCTGGTCTTCCACATTTTTGAAGTAGCTTACTAAAATGTCTCTGAGAAAGAAAACAAGATAATCAAAATCCAGCATTTTCTCTAGTCTGTAAATGCTACGGCGTTCTTTTATTTCCCCGGGTGGTTATGTTTAACACAGTACTTGATTCCAGCTATTAAATCACTTTTCAGTTCATTCTCCACTAGGCAAGTTGATCCTGTTCTTTTCATCTCTTCTCACAGATTCAACTTTCTTATCCTTTAATCATGTCATTTGTTTTTCTCTGAAATCTCTTCAAGATATGATCTTCATGCTCATCTCAAGATGAGTCATCATCACTGTCGCTTTGCATCTCAAGAAGTAATACACTCCCCCCCCACATCTGCGTGGAAACATCCCAGTTGATATAGACTGAAGTTGTAGATGTTGCTAGACCTTTTATTTATTTATTTATTTGGCTGCACCGGGTCTTACTTGTGGCACGCAGGATCTTTGTTGCTGCATGAAGGATTTTTAGTTGCGTCATGTGGGATCTAGTTCCCTGACCAGGCTAGTTCCCTGACCAGGTAGACCTTTTAATTGTAGGTTCACTTACACATTTATAAATGTTCCAAAACCAAAGTTTTTCTGATACCCAAAGCCTTGATGTTTAAGATAACACTGAAGTGGAAATAGAATCATAGGTTGAATCTAGAAATTTATAGTTGATAGACATATATATATATAGTTTTTTTTTTCTAAGTTGTGCCATATACTTTTTTGGTGGTTAAATACACACCACATAAAATTTGCCATTTTAAGAGTAAAATTCAATGGTATTTAGTACATTCAAAATGTTGTACAACCGTTACCGCTATATAGTTCCAGACATTTTTATCACCCCCAAAGGAAACCTGGTACCAATTCAGCAGTCTCTCCCTTCGCCCAGCCCCTGGCTACCACTAATCTGCTTTCTGTCTCTACAAATTTGCCTTTTCTGGGTATCTCATATAAGTAAAATCATATGTCCTGAATATGTAGCATTTTGTGTCTGGCTTCTTTCATTCAGCATCATGTTTTCAAGCTTCATTCATGTTGCAGAATGTATTAGTATTCCACTCCTTTTATGACTGAATAATACTTCACTGTATGGATTCAACACAATTTTTCATCGATTCATTACTTGTTGACATTTAGGTTTTTTCCACTTTTTGGCTATTACAAATAGTGCTGCTTTGAACATCCTTGTACAAGTGTTTGACCACATGTTCACATGTTTTAAACTCTTTGGGGAACTGCTGGGTCATATGGCAATTCTCCATTTAAGTTATTGAGGAACTTCCAAACTTTTCCAGAGCAGCTGCCCATTTTACATTCCCGCAAACAATCCACAAGTCTTTCAATTTCTCCTCATATGCATCACCACTTCTTATTTTCCATTTTTTAATCATGGCTAGCTTAGTAGATCTAAAATGCTTTCTCATTGGGAATTGGATTTGCGTTTCCCTAATGACAATTGATGTAGAGCATCTTTCCAAATGTTGGCCATTCGTATATCCCTGTTAGAGGAATGTCTATTCAAGTCCTTGGTCCATTTTTAAATTGGGTTCTTTGTCCTTTGTTGTTGGGTTGTAGGAGTTCTTTACATGTACTAGACACCAGACACTCATCAGATATATGATTTGCAGTTATTTTCTGTCACACTGTGAGTTGCCTTTTCACCCTCTTCACAGTGTACTTTGATGCACAAAATGTTTTCTTTTTGATAAAGTCCAATTTCTCCATTTTGTTATTGTTATTGCTACTGCTTTGGGTGTCATATCTAAACATCTGTTACCAAGTCCAACATCACGATCAAGTCCTATTTTTCATTCTAAGAGTTTTATAGTGTTAGATCTTACACTTATAATTTTGATCCATCCCCTCCCTCTTGCATCTCCCTCCCACCCTCCCTATCCCAGACCTGTAGGTGGTCACATAGCACCGAGCTGATCTCCATGTGCTATGTGACTGCTTCCCACTAGCTATCTATTTTACATTTGGTAGTGTATATATGTCCATGCCACTACCTCACATCATTCCCACTTACGCTTCCCCTCCCCAAGTCCTCAACTCCATTATCTACGTCTGCCTCTTTATTCCTGTCCTACCCCTAGGTTCATCAACACCATTTTTTTTAAGATTCCATATATATGTGTTAGCATACAGTATTTGTTTTTCACTTTCTGACTTACTTCACTCTGTATGACAGACACTAGGTCCATCCACCTCACTACAAATAACTCAATTTCGTTTCTTTTTTATGGCTGAGTAATATTCCATTGTACATATGTGTCACATCTTCTTTATCCATTCCTCTGTCGAGACACTTAGGATGCTACAATGTCCTGGCTATTGTAAATGCTACAATGTCCTGGCTATTGCAGTGAACATTGGGGTGCATGTATCTTTTTGAATTATGGCTTTCTCAGGGTACATGTCCTACATGCCCAGTAGTGGGATTGCTGGGTCATATGGTAGCTCTATTTTTATTTTTTTAAGGAACCTCCATACTGTTGTCCATAGTGGCTGTATCAATTTACATTCCCACCAAAAGTGCAAGAGGGTTCCCTTTCTCCACACCTTCTCCAGCATTTATTGTTTCTACATTTTTTGATGATGGCCATTCTGACTGGTGTGAGGGGATACCTCATTGTAGTTTTGATTTGCATTTCTCTAATGATTAGGGATGTTGAGCATCCTTTCATGTGTTTGTTGCCAATCTGTATATCCAAAGCGGTCTACAGATTCAATGCAATACCTATCAAATTATCAATGGGAGTTTTCACAGAATTAGAACAAAAAATTTCACAATTTGTATGGAAACACAAAAGACCCCGAACAGCTAAAGCATTGCTACTCAAGCATTCTTTTGATTTCCATTTGCATGTAATATCTTTTTCCATCTGTATGTGTCCCTAGAAGTGACTGATTAGGGGCCTCTGGCTCACTCAGGCCGTAGGAAGAGAGGGGTACGTAATGCAGGGCGATATTGCAGTGGCAGTGGCTGGGTTGACATTGCATCAGCCTGAGGCATGCTGTGTGTTCTTCTGGGGAAGTTGTCCCTGGATCATGGGACCCTGGCAGTGACGAGCTGCACAGGCTCCTGAGAGGGGAGGTGTGGATGTGACCTGTGTTTGCACACAGGCTTCTTGGTGGCTACAGCTGCAGCCTTAGCATTTCATGCCCGTCTCTGGGGTCCACGCTGATAGCTGCGGTTGCGCCCATCTGTGGCGCTCGTTTAGGTGGTGTTCTGAATCTCCTCTCCTTGCCCACCCCAAAACAATGGTCTCTTGCCTCTTAGGCAGGTCCAGACATTTTCCTGACTCCCTCACAGCTAGCCATGGTGCATTAGCCCCCTTCAGGCTGTGTTCACACAGCTAACCCCAGTCCTCTCCCTGGGATCTGACCTCTGAAGCCCGAGCCTCAGCTCCAGCCACTGCCTGCCCCAGTGGGTGAGCAGACAAGGCTCTCAGGCTGGTGAGTGCTGGTTGGCAGTGATGCTCTGTACGGGAATTTCTCCGCTTTGCCCTCTGCACCCCTGTTGCTATGCTCTCCTCCGTGGCTGGAAGCTTCCCCCCCGCCACCCCCATCTCTGCCAGTGAAGGGGCTTCCTAGTGTGTGGAAACTTTTCCTCCTTCACAACTCCCTCCCATAGGTGCAGGTCCCTTCCCTATTCTTTTGGCTCTATTTTTTCTTTATTCTTTTGCCCTACCCAGGTATGTGGGGAGTTTCTTGCCTTTTGGGAGGTCTGAGGTCTTCTGCCAGTGTTCTGTAGGAGATGTTCCACATGTAGATGTATTTCTGATGCATTTGTGGGGAGGAAGGTCATCTCCACATATTACTCCTCCACCATCTTGAAGGTCTCTGTTAATTTTTTATACGATGGGAGGTACGGATCCAATTTCATTCTTTTCCATGTGAATATCCAGTTTTCAAAAAATCAAGTCTATTCTCTCCCTCACTGAGAGATGTTTGCACCACTGGCCAAAGATGTGAGTGCTGATTTCTGAACTCTTTATTCTATTCCATTGATCCATATGTCTATCTTTATGCCAATACCAAACCCTTCTGATTACTGTAGTTTGTAATAAATATGGAAGTTGAGAAGTATGAGCCTTCCCACTTTATTTTTTTTTTTCAAGATTCATGTTCTCTGTGAAAAATTATAGTTTTACCTCTTCCTCTCTGAGCTGGATGCCTTTTATTTCTTTTTATTGCCTAATTGTTTGAGCTAGAACTTGCAGTATACTGTTGAATAGAAGGAGTAAAATCAGGCATTCTTGTCTTATTCTTGATTCTATAGGGAATGCCATCAATCTTTCATCATTGAGTATGATGTTAGCTGCTTTTTCCAAAAATTCTCTTTATTATTTGGAGTGTCTTTCTATTTTTGTTTGTGGTATATTTTACATGTGAAATATTATTGGATTTTATCAAATGCTTTTCTGCAGCAATTGGTTTTGTTTTTTCTTCATTCTATCAACATGATACATCCTATCTATTGGTTTTCATGTGCTGAAGCATCTTCGCATTCCCGGGACAAATCTCATTGGACTTTGTATTTAATACTTTCAATACACTGCTGAATTCAGGATGCTAGTATTTGTGGAGGATTGTGCATCTATATTTGTAAGAGATATTGGTCTATAGCTTTCTTTTCTTGTCACGTTTTTGGCTTTGTTGTCAAAGTAATGCTGTCCTCATAGAGTGCTTTAGAAAGTGTTCCCTCCTCTTCTATTGTTTGGTATCATTTCCTTTGTTCTTTTTTTCCCCCCGATCCTCAGACCAGATCATTCCAATTGTCCTATGTTCAAGTGCACAGGTTCTTTCTTCTGCCTACTCAAATCTGGTGTTGATATTCTCCAGTGAATTTTTCATTTTAGCTCTTATACTTTTAGTTCCCGAGTTTACATTTGTTTTTTTTTTTTAAATAATTTCTCTTTATGGGTATTCTCTATTTGATGATACATCATTCTCTTGTTTTTCTTTAGTTTTTTTTTTTTCGTCCATTGTTATTTAGCTCTTTGTCTAGTAAGTCCGCTGTGTGGGCTTCCTCCAGGACAGTTTTTATTCATTTCATTGCGTGTGTGTGTGTGTAAATAGACCACACTTTCCTTTCTTGCCTCATAACTTTTGCTAACACCTTGACATTTTAAATATTATTATGTGGTAACTTTGGAATTCAGATTCCCCCTGCTTCCCAGATTTTCTTGTTGCAGTTTGTTGTGGGTTATAGTTATTTGTTTAGTGACTTTTATAAACTATTTTTGGGAGACTAAATGCTTTGTTGAATGATCATTGGAGTCTCTAGATGCCTGTAGCAAAAAAAAGAAAAAATTCCCAGTCTCAGCAGCTGGGCTCTATGAGTTGGTTGGGACATGTTTTCAATACTTAGTCAAGCTGTTTACAATTCTGCCTTGCCCTTATTTTCCTACTTGCATTGTCTTGACTGCCAGTCACAGGTAAAATCTTATGGTCTGCTCAAGTTTTTTCCAAGGTTTCCAACCCTGAGCTTAAGCATGGTCCATTGATCTCAATGTGGCAAAGAAATTTCTGAAGACAAAAAAGAAATGCCATAAGGGAAATATTGATAAATCTACTTCCAACTAACTATATCTATAATTTAGCCTTTGTGTATGAGTCTGAGATTTTTAACATAGATTGCACATCTCTCTATTATTAAACTTTCCATACAAACGAAAACTTATGGCCTGTACTGAAAATTATGGCCTGAAATAAAAAATAAAATTGCAGTATCAGAAAGGATAAATTCTAAATTTCCAGTACAGGCTTGGCCTAAGGTGAAGAAGAGTTGTATGTATCAAGCCAAAGAATGATATTATACACTTTCATGATGATTATTTTAGAAGCATAGCAATTTGGCACCAGACTAGACATTGACTGATGTACAAAATTTTAAAAGCAAGTAAGTTGGTGAAATTAGAGTCTGTCATACAGAGTGAAGTAAGTCAGAAAGAGAAAAACAAATATCCTATATTAGGGCATATATATGGAATCTAGAAAAATGATAGTGATGAACATATTTGCAGGGCAGAAAAAGAGACACAGACGTAGAGAATGGACTTGTGGACATGGGGGGAAGGTGAGGGTGGAACAAATTGAGAGTAGCATTGCCATATATACACTACCATATGTAAAAGAGATAGCTAGTGAGAAGTTGCTGAACAGGGAGCTCAGCTCAGTGCTCTGTGATGAGCTAGAGGGGTGGTATGGGGGGTGGGACAGAGGCTCAAGAGGGAGGGGATATATGAACACATATAGCTTATTCACTTTGTTGTATAGCAGAAAGTAACAATACACTGTAAAGCAAATATACTCAATTAAAAATAAATAAATAAATAAAGTAGGAGGTAGAATGAAAAAAAATAAAATAAAATAGATAACCAACAAGGACCTACTGTATAGCTAAAGGAATTCTACTCAATATTCTGTAATGACCTATATGAGAAAAGAATCTGAAAAAAATATGTATATATATATGTATAACTGAATCACTATGCTGTATACCTGAAACCAACACAACATTATAAATCAACTATACTCCAATAAAATTAAAAATAAATAAATATATAAAACACTTAAAAAAAAAAAAAGAGCAAGTATGTCCACCCAGAAACACAAGGAAACTGGTGAGGATTATATCGCTGACCTCAAGAAGGAAAATAATTAGGCTTATATGTCACTAGCACAGTTTACTGCAGGAAAGACACACTTTTGTGCATCAGAAAGAAGAAATGAATATTATAATAGCCCCAGTGCAGAAGTGGGACCAAAGAAACAGAAAACGAGTACCATCAACATTCTAGATATAACTCTCTTCAGCACACCTCTGATCACAGGGGTTTTTGTTTTTGTTTTGTTTGTTTTGTTTTGTTTCTGGCTTCTGGACACAAAATTTAGAAATAAACATGATTTCTTTGCATCCTTTAGAACTAAGATCAGCACTGGATAGTTTTCTAGAAAGTGTTTAAACTCACTTCAGTAAAATCTGAAACAATTACATAAAAATATTTTTTCTATACATTACCACAAACTTCTAGAAGCATCGCTGGCTTGTAAAAAGGCATAAAAAATATGCTTTTAATTGTCTTTCTTAATCTTAAATGAATTACTGGTTTAATTAAAACAAAATTTTTAGAGCAAGACTCAAATCATCTATATAAAGCAATGTATTTCATGACCCCTAAGGATACCACATTACATTTGTGGTATTAACGTAACACTGTAAGAATGGCAATTAATGTCAAATTAAATCCAAGATGGACACAGTAAATTCCCATTGACTTGAACTATTTCTTTAGATGTTTTTGAATGTGTCACTGCTGGAGATTTTCTGGCAATTATTGAAGAGTGCTGACACCTCGGAAGTTGAATCTCTTCCTCACATGTCTATACTACTTTCCAATGATCTGAGTGTGATACAATTTTAACTGGAAGTCACAGGTGACAATGGAACAGAGCAGGACCCTATGGTCTTTGCTGTCCATGTCCTCTGCCTGCCTTTTGTCTGTGGAAAAATTTTAGCCAAAGAATACATTTAATCAGAGAAGTGAGAAAATACAGAAATAAAAGGAAACAGTCCAACAAGACCAAATAATAATATTTTAGTCATTAAGTCAAGTCAAGGACCTTTAGTTCTACTCAAGGGCTATAGAGAATATTCTGAGCCACATCCTGTTAGCTATCATATGGATACTGAAACCCCCACCAGGAGGAAGAAGTTAACTACATGATGACCAGACTGTAGCCATGACATAAGCTGCCACAATTCCAAGAATTGGCCTCGAGGAAATGGGAAGAAACCAACCCTGGAACTAAAAACTAACTGTACTTAAAACAATCAAGATGACAGTGGTCAAACCACCGATGACCAATTTCAAGATGACTGTCAGAGCTGCCTGTGCTGTTTCTGCATGTGGCCCGCTCCCTCTTCCTATAAAAGCTCTTGCACACTGGTTGTCAGTGGGGGGAAGTTGGCCTTTGGACAGGAGTCTGCCCTGCCCCTGACCCCGGTTGCTGGCATCCAAAATAAAGCAAACTTTCCTTTCCACCAGCCCTGCCTCTTTATTGCCTTTAGAGGGTGAGCAGCCAGACCCCTACTTTCAATAACAATGAGACTGAGGAGGAAGCTGGCTGAAGCAAACCAGACACCAACAGCTGTAAAATCAGAAACAAGACACCTTCACCAAGTGGCAACTGTCAGTGGTTACACAGGAATGCCACTTTTAAGGTGGAATTTTATTCAGGCCTAGTTTGAAAACCTCAGATTATTTAGCTATTCAACTGCTCAAGATGGTTAGTAACAAAGATACAATTACAAAAAGGTTACAACTTTGCAAAAGGTATTTTCCATTTGTTTTGTTTGTATACGTTTTCAACAAGTTTATTTTTGTTTGTTTTGCATTTGTCCTACGGCATTGAAAACAACAAGGGGCTCTTAAAACACTGTCACCCTGTGCTCATCTCTCTGCAGGAAGCCGTCTCTTCTCTCTGCCTGGACTCTAGTTTTCACCAGGCTTCATTCGATGTGAGGAGGACCAGCAACTCTGGCTGAGGAGGGAGACTTCAAGAGTATTAGAAAACAACAACAGCAACAACACCCTAATGTCACAGATGCAGGATCAGGATGCAGAGCTTATAAAGGAACGCCAGTACCCAGATAATACTGTGATCATCTATTTGATAGAGAAAGAAAATTAGTTCATTCAAATTCACTTTCACATAATCATAGAAGTCAGAGATCACTGAAGAATTCAAAGAGGAAATCAAAAAATACACAGAGACAAATGGCAATGAAAACTCAATGACGAAAAAAACCTATGGGATGCAGCAAAAGCAGTCCTAAGAGGGAAGTTACCTCTTCCTACCTCAAGAAACAAGAAAAATCTCAAATAAACCACCTAACCTTACACCTAAAGCAATTAGAGGAAGAAGAACAAACAAAACCCAAAGTTAGTAGAAGGAAAGAAATCATAAAGATCAGAGCAAAAATAAATGAAATAGAAACAAAGAAAACAACAGCAAAGATCAATAAAACAAAATACTGGTTCTTTGAGAAAATAAACAAAATTGATAAACCTTTATCCAGAATCATCAAGAAAAATAAAAAGGGAGAGGACCCAAATCAATAAAATTAAAAATGAAAAAGGAGAAATTACAAATGACAGTGCAGAAATACAAAGGATTATAAGAGAGTACTACAAGAAACTACATGCCAATAAAATGATAACCTGGAGGAAATGGACAAATTCTTAGAAAGGTATCATCTTCCAAGATTGAACCAGGAAGAAATAGAAAATAAGAACAGACCAATCACAAGTAATGAAATTGAAACTGTGATTAAAAATCTTCCAACAAACAAAAGTCCAGGACCAGATGGCTTCACAGGTGAATCTATCACACATTTAGAGAAGAGCTAACACCCATCCTTCTCAAACTCTTCCAAAAATTTGCAGAGGAAGGACTACTTCTGGACTTATTCTTTGAGGCCACCATCACCCTGATACCAAAGCCAGACAAAGATATCACACAAAAAAATAAAATTACAGACCAATATCACTGATGAACATAGATGCCAAAATCCTCAGCAAAATACTAGCAAACAGAATACAGCAACACATTAAAAGGATCACACACAATGGTCAAGTGTGATTTATCCCAGGGATGCAAGGATTCTTCAACATAAGCAAATCAATCAATGTGATATACCATATTGACAAATTAAAAATAAAAATCATATAATCATCTCAATAGATGCAGAAAAAGCTTTTTACAAAATTCAACACCCATTTATGATAAAAGCTCTCCAGAACATGGGCATAGAGGGAACCTAATGCAACATAATAAAGGCCATATATAACAAACCCACAGCAAACATCATTCTCAGTGGTGAAAAACTGAAAACATTTCCTCTAAGATCAGGAACAAGACAAGGATGTCCACTCTTGCCACTATTATTCAACATAGTTTTGGAAGTCCTAGCCACAGCAATCAGAAAAGGAAAAGAAATAAAAAGAATCGAAATTGGAAAAGAAGAAATAAAACTGACACTATTTGCAGATGACATGATACTATGATACATATGCATCCTAAAGATGACACCAGAAAACTACTAGAGGTAATCAGTGAATTTGGTAAAGTTGCAGAATACAAAATTAATGCACAGCATTCTCTTGCATTCCTATATACTAACAACGAAAGATCAGAAAGAGAAATTAAGGAAACAATCACATTTACCATCACAACAAAAAGAATAAAATATCTAGGAATAAACCTATCCAATGAGGTAAATGACCTGTACACAGAAGCTATAAGACACTCTTGAAAGAAATCAAAGATGACACAAAGAGATCGAGAAATATACCATGATCTTGGATTGGAAGAATCAATATTGTGAAAATGACTATACTACCCAAAGCAATCTATGAATTTAATGCAATCTCTATCAAATTACCAATGGCATTTTTCACAGATTTAGAACAAAAATTTTACAATTTGTATGCAAACACAAAAGAACCCAAATAGCCAAAGCAATCTTGAGAAAGAAAAACGGAGCTGAAGGAATCAGGCTCCCTGACTTCAGACAATACTACAAAGCTACAGTAATCAGGACAATAGGGTACTGGCACAAAAACAGAAATATAGATCAATGGAACAGGATAGAAAACCCAGAGATAAACCACACACCTATGGTCACCTAATCTATGACAAAGGAGGTAAGAATATACAATGGAGAAAAGACAGCCTCTTCAGTAAGTGGTGCTGGGAAAACTGGACAACTACGTGTAAAAGAATGAAATTAGAACACTCCCTAACACCATACACAAAAATAAACTAAAAATGGATTAAAGAGTTAAATGTAAGGCCAGACACTATAAAACTCTTAGAGGAAAACATAGGCAGAACACTCTATGACATAAATCACAGCAAGATCCTTTTTGACCCACCTCCTAGAGAAATGGAAATAAAAACAAAAATTAAAAAATGGGACCTAATGAAACTTAAAACCTTTTGCATGGCAAAGGAAACCATAAACAAGACAAAAAGACAACCCTCAGAATTGGAGAAAATATTTGCAAACAAAGCAATGGGCAAGGGATTAATCTCCAAAATATGCAAACAGCTCATGCAGCTAAATATCAAAAAAACAAACAACCCAATCAAAAAATGGGCAGAAGACCTAAATAGAAATTTCTGCAAAGAAGACATACAGATGGCCAAGAGGCACATGAAAATCTGCTCAACATCACTAATTACTAGAGAAATGCAGATGAAAACTACAATGAGGTATCACCTCACACCAGTTAGAATGGCCATCATCAAACCATCTACAAACAATAAATGCTGGAGAGGGTGTGGAGAAAAGGGAACCCTCGAACTGCTGGCAGGAATGTAAATTGAAACAACCTCTATAGAGAATTGTATGGAGGTTCCTTAAAAAACTAAAAAGAGAACTACCATATGACCCAGGAATCCCACTACTGGGCACATACCCTGAGAAAACCATAATTCAAATAGACAACTACACCCCAATGTTCACTGCAACACTATTTACAATAGCCAGGTCATGGAAACAAACTAAATGTCCATTGACAGATGAATGGATAAAGAAGTTTCAGTACATGTATACAATGGAACATTACTCAGCCATAAAAAGGAACGAAACTGTGTCCTTTGTAGAGGTGTGGATGGACCTAGAGTCTGTCATACAGAGTGTAATAAGTCAGAAAGAGAAAAACAAATATTGTATATTAACGCATATATGTGAAATCTAGAAAAATGGTACAGATGAACATATTTGCAGGGCAGGAATAGAGACGCAGATGGAGAAAATGGATGTGTGGGCACAGTGGCAGAAGAGGGGGTGGGATGAATTGGGAGATTGGGATTGACATATATACACTACCATGTGTAAAACAGATCGCTAGTGGGAACCTGCTGTGTAGCGCAGGGAGCTCGGTTTGGTGCTTTGTGATGACTAGATGCATGGGATGGGGGTTAAGAGGTTCAAGAAGGAGGGGATATATGTATGCATATAGATGATCACTTTGGCGTACAGCAGAAACTAACACAACATTAGAAAGCAACTATAACCCAATAATAATAATAATAATAAACCAGATCTAGTACTGTAAAGAAAAAAATCTATTTTTTGATGTTTTAGTACAGGTAGCAGGGATTTTTTCCCAATTTTTTAAATTTAAGTATAGTTGTTTCCAATGTTGTGTTAGTTACAGGTGTACAGCAAAGTGATTCAGATGCATATATATCTATATCTATATCTATATATTCTTTTCCAGATTCTTTTCCCTTATACATTATTACAAGATACTGAGTATAATTCCCTGTGCTATACAGTGGGTCCTTGTTGTTTATCTGTTTTATGTATAGTAGTGTGTATATTTTAATCCCAAACTCCTATTCTATCCGTCCCCCCACCTTTCCCTTTGGTTACCACAAATCTGTCCTCTGTCTGTGCATCTGTTTTTGTTTTGTTAATAAGTTCATTTTCATAAATTTTTTTAGATTCCACGTATGTGATATCATATTATATTTGTCTTTGTCTGACTTACTTCACTTAATATAATAATCTCTAGGTCCATCCATGTTGTTGCAAATGGCATTATTTCACTCTTTTTTTATGGCTGAGTGGTATTCCATTGTATGTATATCACATCTTCTTTATCTGTTCATCTGTTGATGGACATTGAGGTTGTTTCCATGTCTTGGCCATTGTATGTAGTGATTCTGTGAGCATAGCAGTGCGTATATCTTTTCGAATTTCTGATTTCGGTTTTGAGAAAGAAAGAGAAAGTGAGCTTCCATAGAAAGACTCACAGAAGCTGAGCTTAACTTTTGGCTCTGAAACAAGGGGTTGCAGGATATCACATGTGAGTTGTCAACATTGCTCACTAGGTTTGGTGTGATGAGGGATTAGAGTGATACCTGGAACAACTATGAGAGGGTAAATTTAGTGGGATTAACTCCAAATGAGTTGGACAAAACTCATAAGAAATGACCATGGGATGCTGTTAAAGGATGACCAATATCACTGGACCTTTCCTCCTGGTCTGTGGGAACAGAAATGAGTTGGATCTACTTAGAGCAAATGAGTATGTATCCAGCTTTTGCAAACAATATTAGATGCCATAAACAGAAACTATAACTAAACACCATGGGGAAAGAACAGAAGTCCTATCAGATAGCCATCTTTTTAGCTATGTTAGCACTCGGAATAAGAGACCAGAGAAACCAAGAGCTGAATGAACCTTAGTGATGTTCTGGATCATCACATTCTGGTTTGCAGATAAGGAAACCGAGGTACAGAGTGGCTGGTGAACCAAATTTATATGTGCGTGTGTGTACGCATGACAGCATATGCATGCACACACACACACACACACACACACACACACTCCTTGCCCTGATGCGAGCCCACAGTGTAGCCATCTTCAATCTGATAATCAAGCCCAGTGCAAAAGGTCTTTCAGCGGCAGCATTGTTTTCCCATCCAACACTGACAAACATAGCAGGCTGGGCTTATTAACACATACAGAAAACAGCAAAGTCAAATCTCTGTGAGAAAATGCATTGAAAATCCCCTGAAAGGACCCACACAAAAACAACAGTGGTACTTACCTCAAAAGGGGTGGGGGTGAAGGGAGAAGAATCAGGGTGGTGGGCAGAGGCAATTTTAGCCTCATCTATAATGTTTTAAATTTAAAATCAAGTTTTAGAAATGGTGTTTTAGCAGACATATAAGTTAATCTTAGCATACATACATACTCTTTTTGCTCTCTTAGATCTGTATTTTTTTAAATACTTAACATGGAGAACACACATCAGCATCTCCCCAATTCTAGTTGTATTATCCCAAATAACTATTTCTGAATAAGCATATCGAGTCAGTTATTTCCCCTGAAACTTTTACCATAACCTCATGTGTATTTTTTTCTATCGAACTGATGGATTACTACATCACAAACCCCACAGAAGACAGATTTCCTTTCTATGGTACCTACTTTCAAACTGGGCACCATATAATGGAAGTTACTGTCAATTAAAATTTTCTCTGAAACTTTTACGAACCACCAGGAAACTAAAATATTTATGAAGAAAGAGAGGAACAGAATTTCAGACATACAAAAATTTCATGAACATGTGCTAGAAGTAGACAAACCTAAGATATTAAACCATTGCTCCATCTAATTTAAACAGGCCTGTTCTAATTTGATGGGAATCAGTCTCGTCTATAGAGGCTAGCTTCCAATGCTGTCATGTTTCCCAAATTTGGGGCTCGAGTTCACATTTACATTTGATAATTTTGATATTTTGGACATACTGTAGACATCACAATCTAATCTAACGTGCATAGGCATGTAACAGAAGTCAAGGTTTAGACCTGGTAAGAAGCTTCAAAATCTTCTAACGTAGCTTCTTCAGATGAGAAATAGAGAACCAGAATCGTGTGATTATTGACTTATAATCGCTCAGCAAAGCAGTCCCCTGGTGGTGCAGTGGTTAAGAATCTGCCTGCCAATGCAGGGGACACGAGTTCGAGCCCTGGTCCGGGGAGATCCCACATGCCACAGAGCAACTAAGCCCCTGCACCACAACTACTAAGCCACATGCCACAACTACTGAAGCCTGCAAGCCTAGAGCCCGTGCTCCACAACATGAGAAGCCACCGCAATGAGAAGCCCATGCACCCTCAATGAAGTGTAGCCCCTGCTCGCCGCGACTAGAGAAAGCCTTCCCAGGAGTCCATTAAGTGGTCTAAGGCACAGCTAAGCAGAAGCTTGACTCTAATATAGAAATATTAATATATTATTTTTCTGTTTAACTCACCTTGCTTTCTCTCAGTTAATATTCTGCATTGCTCAATGTTTCCAAACTACAGTTAAATCCCTAACACTGTTCCTTACAGATAGAGCAATATTAGAACAACTGGACTCTTGCCAATTCTCCCAACCACTTGTTTTGTAAAACTTTCTATTTTTTGCTCTCCTCCTGTGATTAAATCAAACCTAGGAAGTCCTACTGCGTAATTCCCCTTCATCTTGTATTGAAAAGTGCTCTCCCTCCTGAAATCTGATGGGCAACTGAAACTTTCAAACTGCCAAGAAACAGCATGGATTCCGGGGTTGGAAAGCAGACCACCTGTGTGCCAAACACCTGGGTGTAAAGACTGAAGTCTCAGGGCTTCCCTGGTGGCGCAGGGGTTGAGAGTCCACCTGCCGATGCAGGGGACACGGGTTCGTGCCCTGGTCCGGGAAGATCCCACATGCCGCGGAGCGGCTGGGCCCGTAAGCCATGGCCGCTGAGCCTGTGCGTCTGGAGCCTGTGCTCCACAACAGGAGAGGCCACAACAGTGAGAAGCCTACGTACCGCAAAAAAAAAAAAAAAAAGAATGAAGTCTCTCATTATTGATTCAAAGCATGAATATAAACTGGAGAACTCTGGAATGTGACCAGACAATACATCAGAAGGTGCTAATAAACTAGAAACTTCTCACGGTGAAGCAGACGTTGCTTCAAATTCTCTTCATTGCCCTTCTTTTCATCCTCTTATAGAGAGGGCTTTCAGATTTAGCAAATAAAAGCCCAAGATGTCCAGTCAAATTTGAATTTCAGAAAACTAAATAAATTTTTAGTGAATGTCCCATGCAATATTTGGAACATACATATATCAAAAAAATCTTTGCAGTTCTTCTGAAATTCAAATTTAACTTAGTGTCCTGTGTCTTTTATCTGGCAACCCTGTTTGTATGCAAAATACCTTTGTGGTATCTCTGAAAATAATCTGGCCTTTCCTATGAGTTAATATGTGATTTTTACAAATTGGGGGAAAAGAGATTTTCAGATATCAGGCTGAACTTCTGATAAACTTTGCCTCGAGACATAACCAGGGACATTTTCCAGGCCTGGTGTGTGGGGTAGTCCACGAGTACACAAACATTTTCTTCCAGTGTCAGACAGCAAATATTTTAGGCTTTACAGGGCGTAGTCTCTGTAGTGTGAAAGCAGTCACAGACAATACATAAACAAATGAGTATGGCTGTGTGTCAATAAAACTATTTACAAAACAGGTGTCAGGCCAGATTTGACCCACAAGATTCAGTTTTCCAACGCACGTCACATTTGAACTGGCACTTCGCCAATATTCCAGAGACGTTCAATTTAACTTATTGGAAAATCAGTCCCACTAATTGGATATAGCTAGACTCTCCCAAATCAGAAAAATAGCATGATTGTTAGGAGAAATGGAAATCAAACTGGTGCACATATACTCCGAAAATCTGTACTATATCCCACTGCTATTGGAGGGAGAGAAGAATGATCACAGGACCAGTTGGGTTTGAAATACTAATTAGAAAAGTTAGCACCTTATACCATTACCCAGGTCATAATTGAAAGAGACACTGTCATTTAGCCAAAGTACTACTTTTTAAAAATGAAATTAAAGAAAATATTTAAAAAGGGGGGTGATGACTGGTAATTCAAAGACAGAAAATTTAAACAAGAGAAGTAGCACTGAAGAAGGCATCTTGTTCCAAGGGCAGCTGAAAGACAGACACATAACAGGATACGGCTGGAGGATAAACCAGGAGACATGGGTCTTGAGTAGTTTCCATGACTCACTGCTCAGCCACAGAAACCAGAGAGGGGCAGACGGGTGCAAAAATGGAGACAAGGAAAGTGAATATGGCTGGGAGGAGGGGGACTGAAAGAGTCAAGGGGCAAGAGAGGGTGACGTGGAGTAATGACTCGGAGAGATACCTTTCCTGGCGAGACTTGTGGAAAACAGAGACTCAGAGACTGGTTTTGCTTGTGATCTCTTGCCAGCCGCTGCTTGTTTACAATCCAAGGGTTAAGTCAGACATGACGGTGTACCTGCCAATGACAGGAAAGCCTTTTTTCCAGTGTGTTTTGCTGTCCTAGGGTTCAGTCTTGTAAGAAAGACTCAGGCGTACGTTTAGAATCAATCATGCATGTGACAGCCAACCCTGTATTTCAGATCGTCTCTGGGAACAAACGTTTCACTTGCTAAATTTGAGGCACAAAGAGATGCAAAGCAAATTGAGCGGAAAAGAGTCACTATTAAAAAAGTTTCTCTTTTCCTTTTCATCAGCATCAAAGCCTGTATCAACCTGTCACCACAGTAACTGTGGAAATGACTGAAACAAAGTAAAGAGGTTATTGTCATTGAATCGCTATTCTCATAGCAATAGGAATAGATCGTGTACAACAGAGAGCAAAGAACAGAATGAATTATGCATAAACACAGCACATATTCCGAGAGAACTTTGAGTCCAGCTGATGCGTGTGCAGGCCTGCCAACAAAGATACCCAGGAGTCAGGATATCAGAAGTGACAAATATCTTCACTTTGTTAAAACTGGCTAATCTGTGAAATGAAACTGTCCCTAAGTTAGAATGCTAAGTTAGAGGAAATGGTCTAGGATGGCTTCATGCTGCTGCCTGGTTATTATCACAAAAACAGCAAACTAATTGTAACAAGACACAGTAAGTCCCCTACGTGTGAACCTTCAAGTTGCGAACTTTCAAAGATGTAAACGTGCATTGGCATGTCCAATCATGTAAGTTAGTTCATGTGTCTGGTGTACATTGTCACGTGCCTGCATCCTCTACAAATGGTTGTGCTTTTGTGTACTTTACTGTACTGTACAGCAGTACAGTATCTTTACTTCAAGCCCAGGATGTCCGGAAAGAAGTGTAAAAGCAGCGGTGACGTAGCTGGTACTGCTAAGGAGCATTACGAATTGGAGGCCCACAGAAAGGACAAAGAGAGACAAGAGGAAGAAGAAACTGAAGAACCAAAGTGATTCACAATGCAGGAAATGGCAGGGGATTTTCTTTATTTAAGGAGGCACTGCTAGTTTTTGAGGCACAGGACCCAAACATAGAACGGTACACGAAGGTTGCAGCAGCCATTCAGAATGCAATCCAGTGCTACCGTGTCATCTATGCCAAGAAAAAAAGAGCTGCTACCCAGACATCACTGGATCATTTTTTTCAAGAGGGTAGATAGAATTGAATCCAGCAAGGAACCAGAACCTGTGCCATCGACGTCAGGCGTGAGTGACGTTGCAGCTGGCCCTCCGTCTCCTATTGCTGACGATCCTTCAGCTCTACCGTCTCTCACCTCCTCTCCCTCCTCCAGTCAGTAACTCTTCTTGCCTGCTCACTTGATGCCAGCCCCTGTGTGCCAGCTGTCGTATGGTACTACTGTACCTTTCAAGGTACTGTAAGATTAAAAATGTTTTCTTTATTTTTTGTTTGTTTTCTTATGTATTACTTATGTGAAAAGCATTATAAACCTATTACAGTACAGTACTATCTAGCCGATTGTGCTAGTTTGGTACCTACGCTCACTTTGTTGGACTTACGAACACATTGGACTTGTGAATGCGCTCTGGGAGCAGAACTCGTTCGTTTGTAGGGGACTTGCTGTAATTTACATACTCCGATCAAGTGAACTCAAAAAAACCCCAAACTTCAGCTCCTGTGTGAATATTTTGCATTTGTCACAATAAGGTGTATAAGAAAGTCTTTATTCTGATAAAGTCGCTAGATATCATCAAAGGTAAAATTTATCTTGCTGGAAGCATAATAAGTAATCTTTATTGAACATTTTTAAATGGCAGGCACGGTGATAAGTGTTTTTATGTGTCTCACAACAACCCCGGGAAGAAGTCACTTTAATATCTCTAGTTACATACAGAAAATAATGAGGACCCGAAAGGCTAAGGAACTTCCTAAGGGACGCAGCTAAGACATGACAGTGCAGGTCCTGCACCCAGGCTGCCCCACCAGAGGCCGGGGTCTTGGTCACTTCTCTGCCCTGATGGGTTCTCTGCATGCCCAGACGAATAGCGGGTCACTCACCACAGTTGGCACAGCCAGGGTGGCCCTCATTCATTGCCATTGGTATCACCCAGGTTCTATGCTTGGGGTTTCCCGTTCGGGGTCACAAACATCACTCATCTATTTGCTCAGGAAGCTGGTTCCTGGATGGAGAGGTAATCTGCTCTGTCATCGACCACACTGAATTCCAGAGTCAATTTTGCTGATCTTACTGGCTGGACAGAGGTGCCCTTGGTCCCTCTCCAGCCTGTGGGCAGCCTTCCAGAGGACTGTTCTTTGGTTGTGAATATCCATTGAAGCCGTTCTGGTTTCCTGATGGAATTAATCGTGGTACAGGGACTTCTTAGGGCTGTTCCATTCAAAGTCTAGACCGCAAAATAACAGAGCAGTGGTACCTGGGAGCTTGCTGGAAAGGCAGCTTCTCGGTGCCCTCCCACCCGCCCCCCCGACTCAATCTATCAGTAGCTCTGGAATCTGCATTTTACCAAGATCCCCAGGGGAGTCGTAAGCACATGGAAATTGGAGAAACACCAGCTTTGGGGGCTTCCTCTGGCCATCAATTTTCCTCCTATTCAGAAGATTCACGGCTCTGTGTTGGGAGATCTTCCAGGACCCCAGGCGCAGGGCAGCCACTCTCCATCCCAGTGAACCAGAGTTTCCCTGGCTAGAGAGAGTAGAGAGCAGTGGTAGCCACACTTGAAAATGCCTCTTCGTCACAGAAGTGTGTAAACTGTATGTTCTTCTGGGAGTCTCAGTTCTCCTCAGATTCCCAACAAAATCAATGACACAGAAGCTTCCCCCTGGGATCAGACCTGTCACAGCTCCGTGTTACTTCTTGGCTCTAATGTGCTTCCTGCATAAAAGAACTCAAAGCTTTGTAAACAATTTCATTTGTACTCTTTTTTTCATTAATTAATTTATTTATTTTTGCTGTGTTGGGTCTTCGTTTCTGTGCGAGGGCTTTCTCTAGTTGTGGCAAGTGGGGGCCACTCTTCATCACGGTGCGCGGGCCTCTCACTATCGCGGCCTCTCTTGTTGCGGAGCACAGGCTCCAGACACGCAGGCTCAGTAGTTGTGGCGCACGGGTCCAGTTGCTCCATGGCATGTGGGATCCTCCCAGACCAGGGCTCGAAACCGTGTCCCCTGCATTAGCAGGCAGATTCTCAACCACTGCGCCACCAGGGAAGCCCCTGTACTCGTTTTTTTAGATTCCACATAGAAGCAATATCATATGGTATTTGTCCTTCTCTGTCTGACTTACTTCACTTAATATGATCATCTCTAGGTCCATCCATGTTGCTGCAAATGGCATTATTTAGTTCTTTTCTATGGCTGAGTAATATTCCATTGTGTATATGTACTACCTCATCTTTACCCATTCATCTGTCAATGGACTTATCTGCAAAGCAGGAACAGAGTCACAGATGTAGAAAAAAAACATATGGTTACCAGGGGGTAAAGCAGGGGAGGGATAAATGGGAAGATTGGGATTGACATAAACACACTACTGTATACAAAATAGATAACTAAGTAAGAACCTACTGTATAGCACAGGGAATTCTACTCAATACTCTCTAATGACCTATATGGGAAAAGAATCTAAAAAAGAATGGATATACGTATATGTACAACTGATTCACTTTGCTGTACAGCAGAAACTAACCCAACATTATAAATCAACTATACGCCAATCAAAAATAAAAATGAATCAATTTTAAAAAACAAAATTAAAAAAAGGACTCAAAGCTGAGCCTGAAAGACCACGTAGAATTCAGTTCAGTGTAAGAGGGCGGGAGCCCTGGCAGCCAACAGTGAGATTTCAGTGACAGATCTCCCACCCATCCCTTTGCTTTATTCCTCACTGCCTCAGGGATCACCTTTCCTGGATGTTTATTTAATAACCAAGAGATTAATTTTGACTAAGTGCCTAGTAGCAGAGTCTTATCCTGTCAAAAAGAATTTATTGTCTACTTAAAGGGATGCCTTGAGCGTGTAGATTGCAGAAGGATAATACAAACAGAATCACCAATTAATTGTATTACAAGCTAGATGCAAGCTCTATCGAAACAATCTGGCGGCCTTATTTATGAGGAAGCCCCAGCAAACAGCCCATGATAAAATAAGAAAACTAAACTTGCGTTTTAATTGTCCAGAACAATGAAAATTGTTAGTGTAGATTTCCTTTAAAATTAATTTTCTTTCTATTTTTCATCTTGTACTAAAATTTTACCCCCATCCATCCATCTCCACATCTCACTTTCTCCTTGTCTATCTTCATATCTGCCACCCTATCCTTGAAGTTTTTACATCTCTCTCCCTGTGATCAAACAACTTATTTTAGATCTGGCCCGAGTCCCTTCAGAAGGTTTCAATCTGCACTCCAATCACCCAGAATTTAAATTCATTCTGCATCCTGGACAAAGCAAGAGTGAGAGACTTGTAGAGACAGACGTGACATGATGTGAAGACAGATGCCAACCAAGTGTGGGTTAAGGAAAGACAGATGTTGAGAGAGGGCAAAATTCAAGTGGGAGGGAGGTGAACCAATAAATACGTGAGCAGCCAATAGGTGATCAAGGAGAATAAAGACCTGCAAAAAGGACCACAGGGCTTTACAAGATCCAGATGGGAGACCCTCAACTAACCACAGTCTAGGTACCTGAAATTTAGCACTTATACTTACAGTCACCTTAATCATGTTATAAATTAAACAGCATAATTATTTCACTTGTGAAAGCACTTGACTATTCCTTCAGGTAGAATGGTCAAAGTCATTGTATGTCAAAATTTGAATTTAGTATGTTTTTATTTTCTAATACGCTATTAACACCAGCAAAATTATTGCATATACTGCATGTCGCTTTTCAAACAGCAAAAGTAAAGAAGTACTTTGGCAAATGGGGAGTATAGGATACATGGTCCATATGTAGTTTTCAGAAGCATCTTCTTAACGGATGGTGGATCCAAACAGGAGCAGACCGTCCAGGGTGCAGTCAGCTCACTTGCTTAAAGGAATTTGCCATGGAAATCTCCATTTTGGCCACCGTGGGTATCTAAGCTCTTCTGATGTTTACCTCATTTTTTGAAAATGCAAATATACAAACAAGCATAATTAATCTATTATTTCGGGATACTTACATACGTGGTAATAATATTCTTTAAAGAAAATATTTACTATTCTTTAAAGGAAATAAATAATATTCTTTAAAGGAAATAAATAATATTCTTTAAAGGAATTTTATGCTAAACATAAAATTCGGGATGAAAATTGCCTCCCAAAAAGGAAAGCAGTGGAAGGTCACTAAGGAAAACCACAGTGACCTTGGTAATGTTTTTGTTCTTAAACTGAGTGGTGAGTGTTCCTTGTACTGCTAGCATCATACTTTATATGCTACAGGTCTTCATATGCAGAGAACGTGACATAATAAAAATTTTAAAGATCATCCAGAAATTTTGTTTTGCTGCCTCATAAAAATCCATAGAATGCCAATTCAGAAACACCCCAGTTATGAAAATTCATGTTTGAACACTAATTATGTGAGGGATTAAAGAAGGCTCATGCCTTGAAATGTTTTCCTAACTGAGTTGAAATCAGAGAAGACATCACTCTGACAAAGACACCAAGCAAGGGACACCCGGCCCTTCTGTCTACCGGTTGTTCGTGAGTGTAAAAATGACAGTTTTGGTTTTTTCCAGGAATAATTCTAGCAATTTTTTCCCCAGAGAAACTATAAGCTTTTCAGATAGGTCGCATGGGTTTTCTTAAATACTATTCCTGCTATGTGTTTTGGTTGGAATAAATGCCCAGAAATGCCACGAAGGAGTTGAAGAACAGACTGAAATAAAGAATCTACTCTAATTGTTTTTTAAATCTTTTGCCTTTTAAAAACTAAGTTTATGAGAATAATCAGAAAGTAATAAAGACTTGCTGAAGAGCACATTAGGTGTCTTAGGAAGCAAGATCCGGAAGGAGGAGGCGAATGTTTACCTCCTTGAATGACCAAGTCCTCTGAGCGCAGGCTCACTGTTAAGTGCTGGGCAATGGCTCGTCTGAGACTCTGCCGGAGAATCAGAAGTAAACTTCATCAGTGTAGCAGATTAAATGAAAATGGAAAAACTAGCTAAGGAAATGCAGGATACAACCAGTATTCCAATGGTGGACCAAATCCAACGCAGTATATTCGATAAGAGTCTACGTAAAGACCAACACTTACGTTTTAAACATATAGTAAGAAAGTACATGTGGAAAGTTACCAAAAATGATTTTGATCTCTGTCTCCATTAATGGAATTAAAGTGTCCAAAGGAAATGGGGTGATCATTTCCTACTCTGAATGGGTCATTCGGAAATTTTGCATTCATTGCTGAGTGCTGCATCTTAATGTTGAAAAAAACCAGGGTAATGAGCTGCCTTGAACCAACCTGGTAAACAGAAAAATGGCTATCCAAACCAAAGATGAGAAGACACGGGAAGGGAAGGCCAAAGTTCAACCATGTGTATATTTACTACAGGGACCCTCTTGAGAGTGAGAGTTACATTTGCACCTTTTTATCTTTGAGGGTGATGGCGTGGCCAGAGAAAGGAAGAATTATCTGATACTTATCTTCCCTAGAGATAATTAAACTGGGGCAGAATGCTATCAAGGAGACTCAAATATCTGACATGGGATTATGTCACGGGACATATGTCATGTCATGGGATTATGTCCCTCCACTCACAACACGACAGGCCAATGAATCGCAGACGAGGTGTTGACGCAAGGAATACGACTTTATTCGGAAAGCCAGCAGACTGAGAAGATGGCAGACTAGTGTCTCCGATACACAATCTTATCGGGGGTTTGGATGTTAGTTTCTTTTATCTCCTCCAGCCATCCCACAGAGAGGGGGGAGGAGATGAGGAAGTAAAGTAAAAGGGCCTTCAGTCTTGCAAATAATTATTTGCCGGTAGGGGATGTGTTAGTTTCTTCTTTCTTGCAGTCATTCACAGAGGGGCAGGGTTCCCTGAGGCAAGGCATTAGGTGTGATTATAATAACAAAAGCAACAAAAAGCGAAGGCTAAAGTCAAAGAAACAGATGCAACATGGAGTCAACCTGTTACAAGATTAATTTTAAGATTGCTTCCAAATCTAAAGACTGTGTGTGTATGTGATTTTAAATTTATGTATTTTCCCAATCAATACAATTTTTCAAAGATTTTAAAAAATGTATTAGTACAATAAAAATTTGACTTAAACCATAGCATAAAGGCAGAACTAAAGCCAGAATCAAGAGAGTCTAGAGGAACTGATGTTAAGAAAAAGATTAAACCAAAGAAACTTCAAACACGGTGACCAAGACAGCCTTCACGTTCCCCTCAGCTTGGAACTTTAGAGCAGGCATCTTCCTGACTCTAGGCCTTGACCTCCTTTTCTGAGAGCATTTATTTTAGAAAACTTGTAGTCTTAAATTCTTTCTCTGACCCTTTGAGATGTAAATCTCCTCCCAACCTCTCCCCAGGTTTACTACCTCAGAATGTAGGTAGTAAAGGACCTGGGAGTCACCCCTTTGAAACGTACTCATTAGGAAAGAGCCCTGACTGATTTCCCAGTCTCTGTGGGAAAATAGGAGCCTGACTTGAGGGGCACCAATCAGCAAATGCAGATGCCATAGTCACAGAGACGAACACTTGCAAACTCAGGAATAACTCAATGTTACACACACCCTGTTACTCAATCTCCCCCCCTAACATCTTCCAGTGCTTTTCTACCAGCTCACCTGGCACTTAAAAAACACTCCTATGATATCACTTATATGTGGAATCTAAAAAAAAAAATAATACAAATGAACTTATTTACAAAACAGAAGTAGAGTCACAGATGTAGAAAAAAACCTTAATGTTACCAGGGGATAAGGGGCGGGGGGATAAGTTAGGAGTTTGGGATTAACATATACACACTACTTTATATAAAACAAGGACCTACTGTATAGCAGAGAGAACTATACTCAATAATTTGTAATAACCTATAAAGGAAAAGAATCGGAGAAACAGTGGATACGGATATATATATATATATACACATATATATGTATAACTGAATGACTTTGCTGTACACCAGAAACAAATACAACATTGTAAATCAACTATTTCAACAAGAAAAAGAGAAAATGAGTACCAAATATCTCAGTCTAAATAAAAATTTTTTTTAAAAAAGAAAAAAACCTCCCGCCTTTTGTTTCAGCAGCAATTAGTTCAGACTGAGTCTCCATCACACTGAAATAGCCTTGAATGAAATCTTCCTTACCTGTTTCACTTGCTCCAGGACAAGTTTTGCTTTGACAATGGCAGCCAAGGTAAGACCCAAGAGTAGGAAGCCAGGAAAGAAACCAGGGGCTGTGCAGGTACCATCATCCGGCGAACGTTTCCAAATGCCTATCCACCCGCTGCCATGGCAAAGAATATAGTATTTATGGTCTCCCAGCACATACGGTGTGACCACAGGTGACTTTAATGCAGGGTAGAAAATGAACAGTGGCTTGAGATCCTATCAAGTTCTCTGAGGGAATCATAAATTTCTATGATTGGCGCTGGAGACAAAAGGCCCAAGATGCATATGTAAAACTCCAGCAAGAACAGGAACAAAGCAAAAAGCCTTTGACCCAGCTAACGCTGGGGCAACAGCCAATGACCAGGCTTAAGCAGGAGCAGGGCTGCTGAGTAGATGATGTGCAAAGAATGGGAGAGCCTGCCTCTCCTCGTGTCTTGGTTATTATGTGGTTGCCAAGGGCTGTACTTTCTCTCTCTCTCTCTGTCTCTCGCATAAAGAGAAGAGCTTATATTTTGGGCATGGGTCAGTCACTCCATCGCTTAGACAAGCACACATCTGCTCTGGACTGGGCTCTACAGGAGGTCACAGAAGTAGTCCAGGTCCTGGACCGGCCCCCAGAAGGACACCCAACAATCCAGCTCCCCGGCCGGTTCCAGCCACAGCAGCAAGGACTTCAGAGTCGGGAAGAAGATGCCGTGCCACCCTCCGCAGCTGTTCTTGTACTCAGCAGCCTGGCTGCGCTACACGAGATGATGTAAATACCGTGGAGAGAGAGAGAGCTGTCCCAGAGGAACCAGCGAGGTCAGCTGTGTGTGTTAATGATACAACAACAGTCGGTAATAGTACCACGTGTCACTGCACCCTTCTTATACTCCAATGAGGAGGATACTATGGTTATTTCCACTTCTCTAAGGAAACTGAAGTTCCCACATTTACTGAGGCTGACATTTAAACTAACGCTGATTCTAGAACCCCTATTCTTATTAATGAATCCACTGGTTGTCAATTTTAGCTGAACATCAAAATCACCTGGAGTGCTCTTTAAGCTATCAATAGCTAGGTCCCATCCCCAGAGATTCAGATTTAACTGGTTTGGCCTTAATTACTATTAAAAAATTTTAAATAAACCCTTCTGAAGGTGACTGCAATGCTGAGAACTGTGTCACTGAGCTATTCTGTTTCTCCTCCCGCCATTTCTGCGGTAGAAATAACAGCAGACATCGATGCCAGCAGAGACAAAGCTGGCTTTTCACCACGTCCCCGCTCTAACTCACCTCAGAGAGTGGGAATCCGGCCTCCACACTCGCGGTGCACCCAGACTGCACCTGCTAAGGTCACCTGTTAACTCCTACCTGACACATCCACAGTCCTTTTTTTTTTTTTTTTTTTTGCGGTACGCGGGCCTCTCACTGCCGTGGCCTCTCCCGTTGCGGAGCACAGGCTCCGGACGCGCAGGCCCAGCGGCCATGGCTCACGGGCCCAGCCGCTCCACAGCATGTGGGATCTTCCTGGACCGGGGCACGAACCCGTGTCCCCTGCATCGGCAGGCAGACTCTCAACCCCTGCACCACCAGGGAAGCCCATCCACAGTCCTTTTAGAGCTCATCTTCCTGCATCATTTGACACTGTGACTGGAGCATCGTGCTTGGAACTAGACCTCTTCCCCGTTTTGTAAAGCATGCTCTCTAACTGTCCTGCAGTGTCAGTGGATTTCCTTCTGCGGCTCACCCCTGTCCCCTTGGTGTTTCCCAGGGTCCCGTCTTGACCCTCTACCTTTCTCATTCGGCGGCTTTGCACTCTGCAGAGCTAGCTCGCCAACCCCGCCCCCGACATTATCAGCTATCCCGCCCCCCCAAGAAAAACAAACTCACCCTTCCTGTCTCCAGACGGTCTGTGTCCTGGGCCTCAGTTCCCTACGTCCAGCTGCGCGTTCCAAACGTCTCCGCATGCTTCATTGCAGATCCAGGATGCTGGACCGTGGCGGGGTTACAGCCCAGGGGCCTGGGGTCTCTCATGCCGCACAGGGCCTGTTGTATGCCTCGTGCAGGGGCTGGGTGGGCACTCAGTCCGCAGCTCTGAGCGGGAGGTAAACCCATCACGCCTTCCAAGCACACCTCTTTAGATCTGAGGGCATTGTTCTGTTGATAGTGAGGAAAGCTTACCAAGAATAGCATTTTAATAGAATGTTAAGGGAACAGAGATCAAGAGAAGTGTATTCCGTCGGGTGTTTGCCTATTTCCAGGTACCAGGACTCAAGCCAAAGGAGAAATTGTTCAGACTCATGGTGATTTGCTATTTCTCACATTTCTTTATCCTGACTCTTTGTACTGCTGGCTAGAACAAGTATACTCAGGTTTTCATCCTTTTTTTTCACTTCCGATATTTAAGTAAAGAAATATAATTTGTCTCCCAGTTACTTAATTATATAAAGTTGATGTATTTTTCTGTTTTTTCTCATTTCTGAGATCACTTTTGTTAAGACACGCTGCCTCGATAAAGACAAATTGTTAGTTCTATGTCTCAGTGTTTGATAAAGTAATGTTCATTCATTTTACCCTGTAAGGTAATAATACTCTGAAGAAATCACTTTATTACTGGTTATTTTAAAATTGTATAGCATTATTCTGAATAGTTATGATACTGGCAATACTAGCGATAACAGTTAAGCTATTTTCTTTAATGAAATTATTTTATAATTTATAATGCCTATTACTATAGTGCCCATTTAAAATTTTTATCTCTAATACACGAGAACAGAAGACTATTATAGCACCCCATCCTTTATTTTACAAGAGTTGCGACAGAGTAATAACTTAAAGGAACATACATGGAGCCCCTGGTTCAATAGTCAAAGTCCAAATTTATATGAGTTACGAACCCAGAGGTGCTTGCTCCAAGTTAAGTGATAATTATCTGGGCAATGCTCCATTTCATTTGTAATAAAGTTCAAGTGCTATAAAGTCAAAAATCCAATTAGGAGGTTTGCATGTGTCATCATTGCACTGCTGAACATATTAACTTTGTCAAATTAAAATAATATCCCCAGTATTACACCTTTAAATCAATTTCTGTTATAATTTGCCTTTGCTCTCAGTTAATATGCATACTGTGAATACTGGACCCAAAAGCATTCCATAGATTCTCCCTTTTTGCTTCATGGATGTAACATAAAAAACATTATTTTCTCTGTGCTCCACATAAGACTTGGGGAAACTTGCCCATGAACACAGAGATCTTCAGGAATTATAATTTTTCATCTCTCACTTCAAGCATATCTCTAAACTGAAAACTTTAGATAAGATGGTTTATAGTCTAACTTGCATAGGAAAATGTGAATCAAGAATTGGAGCCTATTGTCTTTTTTCATACTAATCTTTTTTATAGACAATTGACAGGAATAAAAAGTCGAGCAGTTTCCAGATACCACTCATGATATTCAGCTGGGTATGAAATAGATGAAGTAAGGATGGATTTCACTTTCCTTCCAACATGGAACTAGGACCTACTCTGTAAAATAAAAAGCCTCATGAGAAATGTGACTGGCTGATGTATTTCTGAGGAATAGTTTTAGGGAGGAACAGGATTTAGCTATGAAAGAGTAGCTTTGGTCAATCCCAGGAGTCAGGCATTTGAACGATGCCCACGTGGACTTCCATGACAAAAAATCAGCACTGACCACCAGGGAGTCAGCCAGACACTTTTTCCTGCAGCCTGTGGACCACAGACATGCAGTTTGAGACAGAAACGCCCTGGCTGCCGGCACAGGTTCTCTTTGTTATCCAGCAGGAATACTCAGCCAGAATCGACAGTTTCTGACCTCCATTCCCCATCTCACATTTCCCCAGCAGGGCAATTCGCAGTTATTAACAGTGGAGAAATCTTAGTTTGATGGAGACTCCAAAAATTAAAAACAAGAAAATAACTTAATCAGTGGGATCTTAAGGGTAGAGACTAGGAGTGTTGGTTTCTATGTGTGTAGGTTAGGATTTTGTAGTCACATGCCAAGAAAACGGGAAGTCGGAAGACAATCCTAGTGACTTCCCTGGTGGTCCAGGGGTAAAGAGTCCACCTTTCAATGCAGGGGACGCTGGTTCGATCCCTGGTTGGGGAACTAGGATCGCACATGCGGTGGGGGGCGGGGGGACTAAGCCCGGGCACCACAACTACCGAGCCACGTACAGCAAACTACGGAGCCCATGCGCCCTGGAGCCCACGCACCCCGGAGCCCACGCGCCACAACTAGAGAGAAGCCTGCATGCCACAACTAAGACCAAATGCAGCCAATATATACATAAATAAATAAATAAAGTCAACATTTAAAAAACAAAAACAAAAAAAAAGACTATCCTATAGCTCTAAGCTAAAGGAGTGATATGCTCCTGGATTATGAAACTGAATTTCAGGGGTTGCTAGCATCTTGGTTTTCACTGAGGGAAAAGAGGTATCTGGTGGTCTCCACCAATTAAAAAAACAGCAGCAAAGTAAGCACTCTGGAACCAGGTCTCTGCAGAGAGAGACGGAGCTTCCATGCTCAGCCCCTCCCTGTGTGCTTCCTTCTGGAAGTCAGGAACCAGGTAGGTCCAGGTGTCTTGATATTCTTTCCAGCACATCTCTTGTTCAAGGGAGACAGCATGCTGCAGTGGCTAAGAGCATGGACGAACTTTGGAATCCGACAGCATGGATCCCTCTCATAGCACATACTAACCAGGTGACCTCAGAAAGTTTATCCAACTTTATTAATCTTAATTGTTTTCCAACTATAAAATGGAAATAATAATGCCTAACTGTAAGAGCTGTTGACAGAACCAACTGGGATGTCTCACACAAAGGGAATATCACCATGCTTACACTTAAGAAATACTCAAATGGCTGCTAGAGTGCAAGCATTTTTATATTCTTTGATGATTTTTGTACACATTAGAAAGGGAGAGAAGAAATGAGTCCTTCTACCTGAACATCCTGAGTTGTAGCTCCCTTTCTTCCAGTGCCAAGCATCTTTCTTGATTTATTTCTAATAATCAATTATACCATCTTGCAAGCTTGCAGATTTTTGTGAGTTGGCTTTCTTCATTTTTTCCCATTTCTTTCTGATATATTTTCTGTGGAATGAATTCCGTGGTCAAGGACCTCATCTGTAAAAGGTTTTCTAATTCTTTCAGAAGAACTACTAGCTTCCTCCCCTGTGTTCCCACTAAGAGCAGGGTATTTACTTGACTGTATTTGGTTGGTTGTCCGTCTCTCTCCCTTGATACACGGAAGGTCCTTGAGGGCAGATGCCGTGGCTACTTGTCCTTATTGAACTCAAGAGTGTGAAAAACAGCTTTAAAGTACACGCTTTGGGAAAACAAATACTGAGAATCATTCTGGCCAGCAATGTCATTTGGCATTTGAAGAGCCACTGGGGATGGAACAGCACAGTCAGACATTCTGTGAGATTTTCTACCATAAATGCCACCGTGAAAAGTGACCAGGCATTTGGGAGCCCCCGAGAGCACCATATTTGAAGCAATTTGAAGCAGCAGCTTAGGAGTGCTCTTTTAGGACTCATATCTGTTCTTGATATTTTGTTGTTCAAAGACTATGCACAGCAGAATGTAAAATATGAGGAAACGGTCTCTTAATCCTTTGCGCTCTTCCTTTTTTCTCTTAAAAAATAAGACAAAAGTATCTTTATTCTTTAAATATAATTAACTACTTAAGACTTCAACGATAATGACAATATGTTCTTTGTTCCATTTATAAAATTCTCAAGACACAGATAAAAGTTAATTCAAAACTCAGCTTATATTTCTAAAATATAAGAAATAGGAAAAATGAATAATCTCATGAGGTCAGTGCCATTAGTGATAGCAAGTTGAGTATTAATTCACACTTGCAGGGTGTGTAAAAAATGTAACAAACTTTATCTTTTGTAAAACTTGTTTTTAAAAAATTATTGGTGACCTTGCCACTCAATCTAATCAACACTTGGTTTCCATAAATGGGATTTGGGGGGAAATGTTAAGAAAATAAAATACAATTAAGCAAATCAAATAACTATTTCAGGAAAGGTATATGTCATCTCTTCAGGTTTAGAGAGGAAAGATCACTCTTCTCTCAAATGCAGCCTCTTACCAATACAAAAGTAACATAATCATACTAATAGAGCCGGTAAATAGTTGAAAAAGGAGAAGTTAGGGGAGCCACTGATTTCTCCATCTTATCCAACTACAACTTTTATACAAAACTTTAAATGAACCTACCAAGCACATTCCAGATTAAAATAAAAACTGAATTTTTACCAAAATGTATTCTACTGTGACATAACAGAGGTGGAG
Organism: Neophocaena asiaeorientalis asiaeorientalis; assembly: GCF_003031525.2. NCBI lineage: Eukaryota > Metazoa > Chordata > Mammalia > Artiodactyla > Phocoenidae > Neophocaena > Neophocaena asiaeorientalis. The sequence continues at coordinate 2,861,825 of NW_020175674.1, read as the reverse complement.
CAAAGTGTATCGTTTGTCATTCTGAAGACTAATGACTTCCAAGTACATGAATGTTTAAATACATTTTAACAGAAATAAAATTTCTGAAAATTATCATAAATTTTACTGTATTTAGAGGTACATAACCAAGCCTCCTGTTAAAAACAAATAAATCAGTTGAAATATTTAGAGTGGAAATTTATACCCATTTCAGAGAAAATATCCTTATCTGCAATTCCTCGACCTGTGATTTCTTTCAAATTTATTGCGGGAAATTACGTGCTTATCAGTCTAGTTTTTCTTCTTGAAAATAAAGACTGACTTTGGAAAATTTAGAAAAATTAATTCTAAGTATTTCCATGGTATCTAAAATTCAACTATGAAGCTATATTCCAAACTAGCTTATAACATAATGCCTTCAACAACATTTCAAAAAGTATAACTTTATATTAAAAGTGCTATTTTGGCAACTTAAAGAATCTTTACGAGAACAAGAACAATGAATAGAAAACAGTAACAAATATGGTAGACATTAATCCAAGGGTATCAATAATCACTTTAAAAGTCAATGATCTAAATACAACAATTAAAAGGCAGAAGTTATCAGAGTGAATAAAAAAATAAAACTCAACAATATGTTGTCTACAAGAAACCAAATTTAAGTATAAAGACATATAAATTAAAAGGAAAGAGATAGAGAAAGATACACCATGCAAACAGTGATCAAAAGAAAGTGAGAGTATCCATATGAATTTCAGGCAGAGCAGACTTCATAACAGGGAAAGTTATCAAGGATAAAGAGAGCATTGCATAATGATAAAGAGTGAATACTTCAAGAAAACGTAACAATCCTTTGTGCATATGCGCTTAACCACAAAGCATCAAAATACATGAGGCAAAACTGCAAGGAGATAGATGAATCCACTGTTACAGCTGGAGACTTTTAACACTCCTCTCTCAGAAATGGATGGATTCAGAAGGCATAAAATCAGAAATAACATAGTTAACAGAACTATCAAGCAATCAGATAGTATAGACATCTATAGACGACTTCATCCAACAGCAGAATACATTCTTCTCAAGCTCACATAGAATATTTATCAAGATAGACCACATTCTGGACCATAAATCACATCTTACACACTTAAAAGAATGAAATTCTACAACATTTCAGACCACAGTAAATTAAGCTAGAAATCAATAACAGAAAGATAGCTGGAGAATTCCCAAATACTTAGAGATTAAAAAACATACTTAAGGCCTTCCCTGGTGTCTCAGTGGTTGAGAGTCCACCTGTCGATGCAGGGGATGCGGGTTCATGCCCCAGTCCGGGAGGATCCCACATGCCACAGAGTGGCTGCGCCCATGAGCCATGGCCGCTGAGCCTGCGTGTCCGGAGCCTGTGCTCTGCAACGGGAGAGGCCACAGCAGTGAGAGGCCCGCGTACCACAAAATAAATAAATAAATAAAATAAAATAAAAAACATACTTAAAAATAACACATGGTTCAAAGAAGAAATATCAAGAGAAATTTAAAGATATCTTGAACAAAATGAAAGCAAAAATCCACTTACCATTAAAAATAACACATGGTTCAAAGAAGAAATATCAAGAGAAATTTAAAAATATCTTGAACAAAATGAAAGCAAAAATCAACTTACCAAATTTGTTAAGTGAAGTGAAGCACTTCCTTCAGAGAGAAATTTATAGCATTGAATACATGCAATAGGAAAAAAGAAAGACCTAAAATCAATAATCCAAGGTTCCACCTTAGGAAACTAGAAAAAGAAGAAATTAAATCCAAATTAAGCAAAAAAACAAAACAAAATAGTGCAGAAATCAATGAAATTGAAAACAAAGAAATCATTACATAAAATGAACAACAAAAAAGCTAGTTCTTTGGAAAGAGCAATAAAATTGATAAGCCTATATAGCCAGACTGAGAAAAAAGAAGACAGAAATCATTTATATCAGACATGAAAGAGTGAACAGCACTACAGATACCCTGGGCTTTAAAAAGATAACAAAGAGATGCTATGACCAACTGTATGCCCACAAATTTTACAACCTAGATGAAATGGACCAGTTCCTTGAATGACACAATCTGCTAAAACACACAAGAAGAAACAGACAACCTGAATATACCTGTGAAAGAAATTGGATCAATAATTAATAATCTTCTGAAACAAAAAGCACCAGGCCAAGAAGGGTTGAATGCTACTGCTGAATTCTACCAAACATTTCAGGAAGAAATTTTATTAATTTTCTACAATCTCTTCCAGAAGATAGAAGCAGAGGGAATACTTCTTAACTCATTTCGTAAAACCAGCATTACCCTAATACCAAAAGCAGACAAAGACATTGCAAGTAAACTACAGACAAACCTCTCTCATGAACATAGATGTAAAAACTTCAACAAAATATTAGAAAATCAAATCCAACAATGTATTTAAAAAATGATACACCACAAGAAAGTGAGATTTATTCCAGGTATGCAAGGCTGGTTCAACATTCAAAAATCAGTTAATGTAACATGTAACGTCAACAGGCTAAAGAAGAAAAATTACATCATCATATTAATAGATGCAGAAAAAAACATTTGACAAAATCCAACACCCACCCATGATAAAAAGTCTCAGCAAATTAGGAATAGGGAGGAACCTCCTCAACTTGATAAAGAATATCTACAAAGAAAATCTGCAAAAACCAGCTAACATTATACTTATGGTGAGAAACCCAAAGCTTCCTCACTAAGGTCAGGAACACAGAAGGGATGTCCTCTCTCGCCGCTGCTTTTCAACATCATACTGAAAGTCCTAGCTAATATAGTAGGACAAGAAAAGGAAATAAAAAGTACATAGATTGGGAAGGAAGAAATAAAACCCTTTTTTTAAAAATGCAGATGGTATAACCATCCATGTACAACATCTGAAAGAATCAATGACAACAACAAAATCATGGAACTAATAAGCAATTATAGCAAGGTGGCAAGATACAAAGCAAATATACAAAAGTCAATCACTTTCCTATCTACCTCTAATGAACAGGTGGAATTTGAAATTAAAAACACATTGCTATTTATATTAGCACTCAAAAAAATACCAAGGTATATTTCTAAAATATACAAGATCTATGTGAGGCAAACTACAAGGCTTAGAAGAAAGATGTCCAGGAAGAACTAAATAAATGGAGAGATACTCCATGTTCAGGGATAGAAAGCAAATGTTGTCAAGATGTCAGTTCTTCCCATCTTGATCTGTAGATGCACCAGAATCCCAGTCAAAATTCCAGCAAGTTATTTTGTGGATATTGACAAACTGATTCTAAAGTTTATATGGAGAGTCAAAAGACAAACAATTGCCAACTCAGTACTGAAGGAGAAGAATCAGAGAACTGACACTACCCAACTTGAAGACTTACTATAAAGCTACAAAGATCATTAGCAAAAGAATAGACAAACAGATCAATGGAACAGAATGTAAAGCCCAGAAGTAGACTACCATAAATATAGTCAACTGATCTTTGACAAAGGAGCAAGGATGGTCTTTTCAACAAATGTATGCTGGAACAGCTGGACAACCACATGCAAAAAAATAATAATAAAATAAATTTTAAAAAATCTAGACACAGACCTTACATCTTTCACAAAAATTAACTCAAAATGGATAATAAATTTAAAATGTACAACTTTAAAACTCCTAGAAGATAATATAAAAGAAAATTGGGGTGACCTTTAGTATGGCAATGAGTTTTTACAGATAGAACACCAAACGCACAATCCATGAGAGAAAAAAATGGTAAGTTAAACTTCATTAAAATTCAAACCAAAAGAAACCACACAAAACATTTTTCAGTAAGTGACTGGATAAATAAACTGTGGTACATCTAGACAATGAAATATTACTTAGCACTAAAAAGTAATGAGTTATCAAGCCAAGAAAAGACACAGAGGAAACCTCAATGCATGTATTAAGTGAAAGAAATCAATCTGAAAAGACTACATTCTGTAGGATTCTAACTTTATAACATTCTGGAAAAGGCAAAACGATGGAGACAGCAAAAGGATTAGTGGCTGTGGAGGGATAAATGGGGGGAGAGAGGAATGAACAGGTAGAGTACAGAGGAATTTTAGGCAGTGAAACAATTCTGTATGACAGTGGATACATGTCATTATATGTTTGTCAAAACCCACAGAATGCACACCACCAAGAGTGAATCTAATATATACTATAAACTTTGGGTGATAATGAGGTGCCAGTGTAGGTTCATCAATTGTGACAAGGGTACCACTGTGGTTCAGGATGTTGACTGTGGGGGCAGAGGGTATAAGGGACCTCTATGTACTTTCTGTTCATTTTGCTTTACCCTAAAACTGGACTAAAACACAAAGTTTATTAATTCAAAAAATTCTTTAATTAACAATACCACTTATTCTCTGTAGACTAGTACTTAAGAATTGGAAATGTTATCAAAACAACTGAGGCAAAATTGAAAATAATGACTTTATTATATGTATACAAAATTGCTACTTATCATATAAGATGTGAACATTTTTTGTTCATGTTTCTCTTCTTCTAAATAATGTGTAGATTTTGTTATTCATGGACCATTGATAACTGTAAAATTGCTCTCTGGAGCTGCATATCTCACACTTATTTGATCCCCAAACTATTTTTAAATTATGATGGATTGTCAGAACCCCAACAGGAACTCATTAATCTGTGAGCATTTCATATGCCTTCAGCACTGAAAATGTCACCATCATGTGGTAAAGGTCCAAGACTGGAAGGTGCCACACAAGCAGAAGGTCAAGGTTGGTCTTCCAGCACCAGAAATATGTGGATGCTGCCTCTGCTTTAACACAGTGGTCAAACAGCCTGTGTCAGGTGCTTTCTTCTTGACTTCTTAATAGTCTTGTGAATTTTTCTTAGAGTTAGATTCCAGAATAATGATAAAACAAATATATAAATATTTTTAAATTTTTCTAACATTTAAAAAAATGCAGCTAACACTAGCCCCAGGAAGACTGCAGTCCTGAAGCTTGCTATACCAGGACCCAGCCCACTGACCAGCAGGCCGGCACCAGCCACAGGAATGCCTGGGCCCCAGCCCTGCCCACCAGTGGACCAACACCAGCTTTGGGACACCCCAGACCTGGCAGCCAGCCATGTCAGGAACTGGCCCAATCCACCAGCAGGCTGACATTAGACCCATGACCCCCAGCCCACAAACCACCCACTCCAGAAACTGGCTCTGCCCACCAGTGGGCCAGCACTAGTCCTGGGACACCCTGGTTTCCCAAAGCTAGCATCTTCATGACCCGGCCCCAGCCACCAGTGGCCAGCAGCCTCCTCACAAGGCAGGGCCTGGCAACCAACTGGACTGGGGGACAGCCACACCTACCAGACCACCCACATAGTCAGCCCACCACACAGAAGGACCCACACAGCTCACATAGGGGGCACCCCTGGAGCACACAGCTCTGGTGACCAGAGGGGAGTGCACTGCTGGGACATGCAGGATGTCTCCTACATAAGGCCACTTCATCAAAGTAACCAAACTACCAGATACATAGAAATAAAAATTAGACAACAGAGGAATATGTTCAAAACTAAAGAATAAAACCCCAGATGAACTAAGTGAAGTGGATCTACCTAACAGAGAGGTCAAAGTGATAATCATAAAGATGTTCAAAGAACTTGAGAGAAGCATGGAGGAATAGAGTGAGAAGTTAAGTCTTCAACAAAGAGTTCGAAAATATAAAAAAAACAACCAAGCAAAGATGAAGAATGCAATAACTGAAATGAAAAATACACTAGAAATAATCAACAGTAAACTAAATGATACTGAGGAACAGATCAGTGAGCTGGAAGACAGAATATTGGAAATCACTACTGCAGAACAGAAAAAAGAATGATAAAAAAAAGAGGACTGCTTAAGACACCTCTGGGACAACATCAAGCACACTAATATTCACATTATAGTGGTCCCAGAAGGAGAAGAGAGAGAGAAAGGGGCAGAGAACATATTTGAAGACATAACAGCTGAAAACTTCATTAACCTGGAAGAGGAAACAGTCACCTAAGTCCAGGAATCACAGAGAATCCCAAACAGGATCAACCCAAAGAGGATCACACTAAGACATATTATAATTAACATGGCAAAAATTAACAATAAAGAGAGAATATTAAAAGCAGCAAGGGAAAAGTAACACAGTATGTACAAAGGGAACTTCCATAAGGTTATCAACTGAATTTTCAGCAGAAACCCTGCAGGCCAGAAGGGAGTGGCATGATATATTGACATTTAAAGTGATGAAAGGAAAAACCTACAACCAAGAATACTCTACCCAGCAAGGCTCTCATTCAGATTAGATGGAGAGATCAAAAGTTTTACGGACAAGCAAAAGCTAAAAGAGTTCAGCACCACCAAATCAGCTTTACAACAAATGCTAAAGGAACTTATCTAAGTGAAAAAGAGAAGTTCACAACTAGAAACATGAAAATTACAAAAGTAAAAATCTCATTGGTAAAGGCAAATATACAGTAAAGGTAGTAAGTCAACTGCATATAAAGCTAGTAGGGAGGTTAGAAGACAAAAGTGGTAAAATCATCTATATCCATAATATGTAGTTAAGGGATACAAAATCACAAAGATGTAAAATATGATGTCCAAAGCAGTAAACGTGGGGTAGGGGAGTAGAAATGCAGGGTTATTAAAATCCATTCAAACTTAGAGATCAGCAACTTAAAATAATCATAGATAGATATATACAGAGAGAAATAGATAGCCATGTACAGTGTGGGGAATATAGTCAATAACTATGTACTGTCATTGTATGGTGATATATTGTAACTAGACTTCTCTTGGCGATCATTTTGAAATGTTATAGAAATATCAAATCACTGTGCTGTACCAATAACTAACATAGTGCTGTAGGTCAATTAGACTTCAAAAGCAAAGAAACAAGCAAACTCATAGAAAAAGAGATCAGATTTGTCTGCCCCAGAGGCAGAGAGTGGAGGTGGGGGAATTGGATGAAGGTGGTCAAAAGGTACAAACTTCCAGTTATAAGATAAATAAGTACTAGAAATGTAATGTACAACAAAATAAATATAATTAACACTGCTGTATGTTATATATGAAAGCTGTTAGGATAGTAAATCCTAAGAGCTCTCATCACAAGAAAAATGTTTTTCCTATTTCTTTAATTTTGTATCTATGTGAGATGATAGATGTTCACTAACCTTACTGTGATAATCATTTCATGATGTATGTAAGTCAAATCATTATGCTGTACATCTTGAACTTACACAGTGAATACTGACAGCATGTCAATTATACCTCAATAAAAGTGAAAGGAAAAAAACTGAATGCCTAGTGTATGAGAGGCCCTGTGTCCTGGGGTGTTCCAAGGAAAAAAATACATCTAAAAGGAAAGGTATTGTTAATATTTTTCCATAGAACACATAGAACTAGTGTTCTATGGAACAGGATTTGGAAAATTCTGTACTAGACAATTATAACCTTCAGCACGAAGAAGAAATATTCTATTGAAAGACCCTGAGTGAACAAACAGTATCTTCTTTCATCCTGACAAACGTCTGCAAGCATGTCTACAGAGGAGATTGCTAAGCTATAGGTTCATTTCTTCTTTTAACAGACACTGCCAGAAACAGGATGTATTATATTCCTTCAAAAGCAGGTGGTCTCCTGATAAACATATGTATGTTAGGGCTGGCAGAAACTATTAAACCTGTTGTTATGTAAGAAGCTTTTGGGCAGGAAAGAGCTCTCTTCAGCAGGCTCCCTTGTCTTGTCACTAACTTTAACCAGGCACCCCCATGCTCTACTCATCTCCTGCCCTAGTACACCTTTCAAATCTTTTGATCACACAATACCTTGCCTAACCTGTTTGCTCTTTCAGTAGACCAAAGAAGTAGAGATGAAGAATAAGTAATTAACAGGTGACCAGATCTCTTCCTTAGCTTCCTGTTCAGTAATCTTGGGAACAAACTGTGTGATCAAGATAGAATCTAAAGAAAGATCACGAGGAATCGACAAGCCTGTACACAAGCCTGCACACAGCGGTAGATGGCGACAACTCTGACCCCCCATCTCCATGATTAACTGAGATTACTTCCCCTTTTTTCCCTTTAAAAATTTTTATAGCTGAGCAGAATCTTCAGAGTTGGTCTTGTGACATGAGTCCACCTTCTCCCCAGATTGCCAGCATTCTGATTAAAAGCAACATCCCGTTCTACCAACATCTGCCTCTCTCTTGGGTATTGATTTTTGAGCAGTGAGCAGCCGGGTCTGAGTTCAGTAACACTTAAAGATAGAGAACCTTCAAGAAGTGATGAGTATTAAATTCCATTTGTGCTACAGTCTGATAAATGGCACTCTCAGGAAACTACAACCTGATCAACCAATGATTTCCTTCCTCCCTCTATACAGTCATCCTGGAGGGAGTAGTTTCTCCACAAAGAAATGAGACAAGGGCTTCCCTGGTGGCGCAGTGGTTGAGAGTCCGCCTGCCGATGCAGGGGACGCGGGTTCGTGCCCCGGTCCGGGAAGATCCCACATGCCGCGGAGCGGCTGGGCCCATGAGCCGTGGCCGCTGAGCCTGCGCGTCCGGAGCCTGTGCTCTGCAACGGGAGAGGCCACAGCAGTGGGAGGCCCGCGTACTGCAAAAAAAAAAAAAAAAAAAAAAAAAAAAAAAGAAATGAGACAAGAACTACTTCCCATCTCTCCTTTACAGAAGGTGTCATATTTATTTTCATCTGTATTATATGTAAAATTAATTTGATTAAAATTTTCAATCAGCAGCAAAAAAGCACAAAAAGGTTTCATGACTGCTAGTTTTAGAAGGTATGGATGACAGAAGCCAAGGAGAATAACCAAGTACCGTGACCACAGCTCATCCATAGAGACAGGGTGTAGGTTCACCAAAATGACAAGCTTTGTCTATCCATACCACTGAAGTGTTGATTTTCTTAAAATGAAGTTTCAATTACTGAAAGAGAAGGACTAAAAAGTGATTTTCTTACCATTGTATAATGAATACATTTCAAAACCCATTGCACCTTATGATTTTGGTATACATATGTGCTATTGATGTAAAAAAAGTTTATATAAAAGTTACTTGTGGACAAAAGAAGTAATGTAATTTGCACTGTGGATACACAAGAAATTACTCTATAATAGAGGTTATTTTAAAAACCAAAACACTGACTCAGAAACTTGCTTGTTTTTTATTTTCCATTGAAGACACTAGCTTAGTTCAGTTTTAATCTATGGCTTAGCTGTGCATTATCGGGCATCTAAAGATATCATAATTTAATCCAGTTCTTCAACAAATATCAGTTTGCTAAAGAAAAGTACGAGGTAGAGAATAAGCGTTTAACTGCGACCTAAAAAAAATTCCACAGCACTGCTTCGGAGGAAATCAGAGAAGGAAAGAACAAAATGAAATCATGGACAACAGATATCGCTTTGCCTTCTATTGTATGAATCACCCTTTTTCTTGGAATATAAAAATTACACACATTGTATTTTACGTTTACAAAGTGAAAACGAATGTGTTTCATCTGACAATGAAAAAGTAATGGCTACGAGAGCTCACATGTCAGAAAGTATCACAATATTCTGATTCATGAAGAGGCTCCATATGGCATTACTTCTGTGTTTATTTTGAATCCTGTAATTTCTTCTGAACGGAGAGGACAGTGTTTGGAACTTGCAGATCTAGTGTGTAACTTTCTCGGTAAGGGCTCTGTTCAGTTAGTTAGTGTATCGTACTTTTCAGGCAATTCTGTGACCCTGAAGAGCAATTTAAGGAAGACTTCTGCTTTGCTAAGTGTTCTTAGTGCCATCTGCTGCATGCTTCCGGCTACTGTAGGGCGGCCACTCAGGTTAATATAGGAGTTAATGAATCTACAAAGTGCCGACATCATATTTATCAATTTACAATCCACGTGTGGAAAGAAAACACAAGCTAACAGCATTCTGACATGGAAAATTCTTCTGAAACTGTCTTAGAAATAGTTAACAACAATGATTAGCTTTGTGATTCTTACACTGCATGTGGGATCTTCCCGGACCGGGGCACGAACCCGCGTCCCCTGCATCGGCAGGCGGCCTCTCAACCACTGCGCCACCAGGGAAGCCCAAAACTATGGCTTTAATGTACTCTATTTCCTCTGTTTCAAAAGTTTAGGTGTAATAATTTCACCTAATACTTATCAGTAGTATCAGCTTCAGCTCTTCTAAAGTGATGCTATTATTCACAGGGAACTATACTCAATATCTTATAATAACCTGTAATGGAAAAGAATTTTTAAAAGAATATATAGAGAGATAGATAGATAAATATATGTATAAAACGGAATCACTTTGCTGTACACCTTAAATTAACACAACACTGTAGATCAACTATATTTCAATACAATTTCTAAGAAAATAAAGTGAAGCTATTATTATCTTTCAGCTTGCTCCTAGAAAGGTAAAAAATCTATTGTATTTGGAAGCAGCAAAGATCACTTAATGGCACTAATAATACAGTTTAGTGGGAAATGTTTGTATTGTTTGTTTTTAATTAAAGGGCGTAGTTTTTAGCTAAAAAATAAAATAGGACAGATATAGAGAGACACGAAAACATAGTTGAGCCCATTATTCTGAAGAGTATTGCCAAAGATCCGTATTGATAGATAACGGCTATCTAAGTGGAGGGAAGAGTCTGCTCGTTATCAGGTCACCTTGAATACAACAGGGAAAATCACACCCAAGTGCACAGCCCTGAGACTCCTTAACCAACAACCCGTTTGGAAGCGCGGTCTGTAACTCCTCGGAAAACTGGTACATACCACGTCACTAATTATAAACCTTTGATATTTTATTTTCTTACTTAGGTTGCCTTTTCCTGAACAAAATTCATCACTGTGAGACATGCTGTGTGCTAGGGAGACTGCCAGGTAAGCCTGAGCTCCTGCAACAACTCCGGTTCCAGTCTGTCCCCTTCTTCTGACACCAGGGGTCCTGATGTCCTTCAGGTCCAGGGACGTCTGCTGCCTGGAGCAGCTCCTTGATTTGGGGGATTCTTTTCCAGCCTCATCCTGCCTGGGGGGTCCTTCTTTGCATCACTTGCGATGGGCTTAGTAAGTGGTACATTTCAACCAGATTTTCACACTTGCTGTAAATCTGAATCATGAAACACCCCCCGTTGAGATAATGGCATAGTTCCACCCGCAGTCTTCAAGTTTATTACCTAAATTTGTGGGTTTAAAATGCCCAGAGAGGATTGCAACAGTCTTTGTCTCTCAAACTAACTGTCCTCAACAGTTACGCTGTTACAATCCCTTGAGTTCATCTTTCCTTTTATTCCAGAGAATTATGCCTTTCCTCCACTCTGTCTAAAGACTGTCCTCAGCTGGTGAATAATGAATCCAAGGATCCTGTTTCCTGGAGTGTTGTAAGATCATAGCCTCCTAAAATGTACACAAGCCACTTCCTCTGCGTTGGAAATGAGGCAGACTGTGTGCGAATGCAAAGTGTTTAATTATGTATAAAACAAATCACAGTTGCAAAATAATAAAGAAATTAGAAGCATTAGGGTAAAAGGCTGCAAGGACGAATATGACCAAAAGCTTGGCAAGGCAATAACAAATATATCACAAAAGTACTTAGATTGTGAGGACTCTTGAAATAAAGTGTCAGTTTATTATTGCTAAAAGCCAGTAGACTGGGATTGATTGAAGTCTTCCTTAATCACTATGAAAATAAAGTAATACAGTACTTAGATTTTCTTTTTTAGTCCCTGAGAATTTTAAACGTTATTCTGTGTACAGTAGAGACGGAAGGTCACAATGTTTAAAGTGAGCCTAGGTGTATCCTTCCTAGGAATCTTTCTCACATGCACCCCAAGATGATTAGGAAAAGAGCACTTCTTGGCCTAGAACACCTAGAAGATCTGCTCTAAGACTCCCCGTTTAATAGTTAATAAAACCATGAGATAGGTACTGTTGTTCTGTCCGTCATAAATCTCCCTTTTTTGTGGTTCGTCCAGTACCCAAATTTTTGTGCTCTCCTGACACCTCTTCTGGATCTAAGGGATCTGAGAAACCCATTCTCTCTACACTATAGTGCCTTGATGCGTTTCCTTTCGTGGGAGGTTATACATTATAAGAACCCACCACGCAGGCAGGGTAATTAACCTGCAAAATCCCTGCATGCACAGAGTGAGACCGACCCCGACCATAGCTGTGTGATGGGCCGGTTAGCTTATCTGTTATGGTTGGAAAGTGTTTGCTGCCCCTACGATTCATTCAGGTCTTTATTTGACATTATTTAACCCAGAATTGCTCAAGAGACAATAGTGGTGAAAATGGTGTTTGAACCCAAGTCCACTGGGGCTCCGAAATATATTAATTTTTCAGAGAACTACACCTACAAATATCAAGAGAGCTACGTAAAAATCAGGGTTAGACCCAGGGCATCTCATGGGTTTCTCTAACCAAGAATAAAACCCCAATATTTAGGTTTATATTTCCACCTTCAGTTTGATTTAATTCTTTAAAAATATCCCTTAACTCAGTCACCTGCCTTCTGTCCTGACATACTTAACTTTCAGTCTGAATCAGGGTATACGTTATCCTAAAGCATTTTCTGTCAGCCCGTCTGGGCTGCACTTTTACATGAAATTCAGTCTTTCCTTCCTGCTTCTCCCCATTTGCCTTCCCTCTTGGACTAACAACCCACATCATCCTCCACGCCAGCTTCTCCCTCGTATTTCTTTTCTACCTTTCAGAAAAGAGACGTCTGAAGACATTCCACAGAAGACAGAAAAGGTCGAGAAATAAATGTAGTTAAACCAATGAAGTGAATATAAGATGACATTTGCAGGGGAATAGGTTGGGATAATGAAACGGAAAAGAAATTCAAGATTTCCTGTGTTGGAGGAATGAAGCTGAACATCTCTAGGCAATAGTGACTCAAAACAAAAAGCCTCTTGAAAACCAAACTGCTTCTGAGAGAGCCTTTCTTAGTGTTTTATCAAGCATAAAATGTCCAATAGCTATCAGTAGAAATGTGGAAAGGCACTCCTGCGGCCTTCTTGAATTCATGCTGTGTTCAAAGCCTAGGAATTAAATGTCAGATCTACCCCATAACAAAAGCAGACCCTCAGGGGTCTCCAGGAATGAGACTCGAGCCCTCAGGAGACAGGTGGGCAACCTCGTCCAGCTCCGCCATGAGTCTGCCACAGGGTAAACACCCTTCCCACTGAAGAACGTTCACACAGTCCCGTGCCTTGGGTGAGATCATCTGCGTGCTTTTTCTCCTCTCTATTGTACTGGATCTTACTTTAGGACGGTATAACTCCTTTGCTTTCCTTTACCATTCATTTTTCTGATTGTAATGTTCCCTCTCTATGTTACAGAATACATTGGATCAGATTAATTTTCATCATGTAAGAAGTAGCGTAGAAATATTCTTTCTGTTTTGTTTCATAATAGCATTACACAATACAGTAGAACCACTTAAAAATGTAAGGAATGTTTCCCAATGAGCATGGCTGTAAAAGTCAGCATTCCTCCTTCTTCTACTGGAAAACGTAGAAAAGCAACCAAAACGTGAATCTATTTGTTAGTGAAACTAGGAGACAGATAAATTTCAGGCTCAACATACAAGTAAGGCTACAGAAAATTATTTCTACCAGCGGTGTATGAGAGGTCCAGTCCTTCTACCTGCGCAGCAACACCTGGCATCTTGGTGTGGTCAGGCTTTGTAATTTTCTCTCTCTTGATAGGTGTGTGATTGTATTTTGCTGTGATCTTAATTTGTACTAATCTAATGACCTGTGATGCTGAGCACCTTTTTATGTGCTTATTTGTCACCTGAATATTTTTGGTGAAGTGTCTGTTAAAAGCTTCTTCCCATTTTAAAATTGAGTTGTTTTTCTTTTATTGGGTTTTGAGAATTCAAACCTTGCCAATCTGTTGGTGAGCCCTTGCGGGGGGTAGTATTGTTATCTCATTATGATCTTAACCTACATTTCCCTGGTTGTAAATGAAGCCCAGCACTTTTTACAAAAGTTTATTGGCCTTTTGGACAACTTGTTTGGGCAAGTGCCTATTCATGTACTTCGCCCATTTATTTTCTGTTGGATCTTCTCCCTTTTATTGATTTGTATGAGCTCATTGTATGTTATGAAGATGAGTCCTTTACCTGTCAGCAAATATTTCTTCCACGCTGGCTTGTCTTTTAGTCATTTTTATGGTACCTTTTGATGAGAAAATTTTGTAATTCTAAGATAGTCTTATTTTTTTATTTTTTCCATTTTGGCTGTGCTCTTTGTGTCTCATTTGAGAAACATTTCCCTTCCCAGATGCCACGAATATGTTATGCAAACATTTCCGTCAACTTTATCATTGTGCCTCATCCACCTGTGAATGGTGTAAGTAGGGACCGACTTGCATATTTTCCCACCTAGATACCTATTACCGCTATCTGCACTGTTTATTTAAAACATCTGCTTTTGGGACTTCCCTGGTGGCGCAGTGGTTAAGAATCCGCCGCCAATGCAGGGGAGACGGGTTCGAGTGCTGATCCAGGAAGATCCCACATGCCGCAGAGCAACTAAGCCCGTGCGCCACAACTACTGAGCCTGCACTCTAGAGCCTGCGAGCCACAACTACTGAAGCCCGTGCACCTAGAGCCTGTGCTCCACAACAAGAGAAGCCACCGCAGTGAGAAGCCTGTGCACTGCAACAAAGAGTAGCCCTCGCTCACCGCAACTAGAGAAAGCCCGCACGCAGCAAAAAAGACCCAATGCAGCCAAAAATAAATAAAATAAAAAATAAAAGATATGCTTTCCCACTGCTCTGCACTGCTTAATCCTGTTTCCAGGCTCTCTCTTCTGTCCCACTAGGCTATCTTAATTATTCCACACAGTCTTAATGTTACTAAGTCTTGATATCCCATTGAGATATCTGATACCTTGTCATGTTTCACAAACTATCACTTACCATTTTGACTGCTTTTTATTCCCTTGTGTATCTCAAATCTTTCACACAGGGTCATTTTTATTCTTATGAAACACATCCTTTAGGATTTAGTATAGCTTTGTGGGTGTTGAGCACTTCCAAATTTTGTTTATCTAAAAATGTCTGTATTTTATTTCACCTTCATTTCAGAGGATAACTTCACCAGCTGTCTATCTATCTTAAAATGTTGACGATATTATTCTACTGACCCCTAGCATCCTTGGTTGCATTAAGGAGTGAGCTGGTGGTCGAGCTGCTGGGCTCTTTCTTGGAGGTAATCTACCTTTTCTTTCTCCTGTTGTGTTTGCCTTAGGTATTCTGCATTTTCATGATCATGTATCCAGGTGTGTGCTTCCTTTTTTATTCAAATTTTATTGAGATAATTGTAGATTAACATGCAGTTGTAAGAAATAATACAGAGAGATCTCACTGTGCACTTTTCCTAGTTTTCCCCAATGTTAAAATTTTATAAAACTATAGTATAACAACGAGCAAATTAACATATGTACAATCCTCTGATCATATTCATACCTCTCCAGTTTTACCTGTACTTGTTTGCATATGTGTGTGTGTTTAGTTTTATATAGTGGTATCACATACACAAGTCTGTGTTTCCCTTACCCTAGCAGAGGTAAAGAATAGTCCCCATACCGAAAGGATCCTTCATGTTGCCTTTTTATAACCACACCCACCTCCCTCCACAGCCTCCTGGGTCTAGAGGGACAAACTACAAAAATCAATTCCCGCCCGAGTTATTTGAGGTCTTCTCCATCTATGTTCTGTGTTTCTTAGTGTGTCCTATGCATTCTCCATCTCTTTGTTTCTTCATGCTGCAATCTGGATAATTTATTCCTAACCGGTCTTCTAGCACACTAATTTTCTTTTCAGCTATTTCTATTCAGTTGTGAAATCTTTCCACTGAATTCTTAATTTTAGTTACAGTTTTAGGATGAGAAGATTGATCTGGGTTTTATAAAATCAGTGTCTTTCTTAAAATAATTTTTATTTCTTCTGCCCGTTGTTTTTTTATAGTGTTAGTTTGTAACCATAAGTTGTCTTATAATACATGTCTGTTAATCTAAATATCTGAATTCATTATAATCTCTTTCTAACGTCTACTTTATTTTGCTGGTTCGAATTTACGGTATTTTCTTTTCGGGGTGTCTGATCATTGTATTTGAAAAAAAAATAATTGCAGGAATAATTCAAGGCCTCAAAAGATTTCACTCGCTTTCATCAGGGTCTTGGGGGCTTTACACTTTATGAAAGTGTCCTCTGCAGAGCCTGCGGGTTCTAGTAAGGGCTCCTTTCTTTCTGGGTCACCCTTCCTCAGAGGGGATAGCTCTTTTCAGACTCTGCAGTTGGGTAGGAATTGATTTCTGAAGCCTGTCCTTTTGCCTCAGGAGGCTGCCAAAACCACAGCTCAGTTCCACAGCTGTTTCTTTCAATAGACAAATACCATCTGGGCAAAAGCAGCTTTTAGTTTTGAGCTTAACCCTCTGAATTTTCAGTTTCTCCTAGAGTTTGGCCAGGTAATTCTTCATTATCTTGTTAGCACTTTTATGCTTTTAGAAAAATTTTAAACATTTTACCCAGCTTGTTTTAGTTACCATTTCAGGATTCTGAGGGCCACCAGATATCATTTTTAAAAATTTTTTTGAAATTTTGAGTCATGTTAATGTAATACCAATGTAGAAATTACACGCGGGTGCACGCACACACACACATGTGCACACACACACATTATGGAAAGATTCCAAAGATGCACTTGTAGGGGTAGAAAGCTTTGGGAGAACTTTATCACAGCTCTCCATGCCGTAATACTCTGTCAAATCAGCCACACAACCATGGAGTCTGTGTTTTGTTATTTACTTTTGAGGTTTTTAAAAAAAAGATGTACAGATTGCCAAAACTTCTTGGCACAAATACAACTAAAACACAGAATGGAGCATGGGGGTAGGGGAGAGCAGACTTATCTTCCATATTAATCATAAAAGTTCGTCTACAACTGAAAGTTTTTCAGGCAGTCGAACTTAAAATAGTGTATCAGTTATCTTATCTTTAGTTTAAAAACTGTGCCTTCCAGTTAACTAAGAGGAAAGTATCATGACTGGTACTGCTATATTCAGTTGTCTTCAGTTGCCTGGTGAGCTCTGGAAAAGTCACTATGAATATAAGAAAGTATATATAAGAATATAAGCAAGAAAGCTTGTACCTTGATCTACGATTAAGTGAAGGCACATCTCTACAAGGCAGCAGCCACTTCAAAAAGCAATAGCTTAGTGCCTCTCAAGTATGGCTCCTTGGTGAGGCATTATGCCTTAAGCAAAGAGTTATAGATTGTAAGCTCCCTGAAGACAGAAACAATTAAAATATCACCATATTTTCTGCATCTTTCCTTTGCTTTTTAAAGTTGTCACCAAGTATATATACGCAAACGGCATATTGTTTACTTTAGTATCAATACTTCATATAAATGGAATTATCGAGTGTCTTGTTGAATTTGGCTTTTTTGTTCCTGAGATTCATCCACGTCGGATATGGTTGTCAATTCACTTGTTTTCCTGTAGTTTACTAGTCCCTTGTACGAATATTCCACAATTTATTGATTCAGTCTACTATTGGGTTGTGTCCAGGTTTTTTGCTGGTAACAAGCAGTGCTTCTAATAACATTCTTGCACACATTTCCTGGTAATCCGTGTGCACGTGGTTTTCAGGAATAGAGACGAGGGTGGAACGTGTAGGTCCTAGGTATGGTGTATCTTCAACTCAGTTGGAAAACATCAAATATTTTTGGTTTCAATTCACACTTCCTTCTACCACAGTGTCCTGCTGGCGCCATACTCAAGGCAAAACATCATGGTCTCACATTACAACTTTTTGCCAATCTAGTGGGTATGAATTGACTTCTCATTACAGTCTTAATTTCCATTTGCCTGAGTCTTAGTGAGGTTGAACATCTTATATTTTCTGGCTGCCTGTTTTTCTCAAGTGAAATGACTGTACTTTTTTTCCCTTTTTTTTTTTTTTGGCCCATTTTATTGGATTGTTTGTGTTTTTCCTGTTGATTTTTGTGGTTTCTTTATACGTCCTGAACTCTAATTCTTTGTCAGGTATATATATTGCAGGTATCTTCTGAATTTGGTTTGTCTTTTTAGTTAACTTATGGATATTTTGAGCAGAAGTTATTTAATGTATCCATTAATGTATTTGGGACATTGTTTTAGGAAGCCTTCCCTATGCTGTAGACATAAAGATATTCTCCATCAGTATGACAATTGGAAATTATTTACATGTTTCTGTTTAGGCCCAATTTTATTTTCACCATAGTTATCCCAATGCCTTTTCATTAAAAATCCATTTGTCTCCATTAATATAAAATGCCAACTTACCATCAATCAAGTTTATATATGTTTTATTTCTGTTTCTGGGTCCTCTCCTATTTTGTTCACTGGCTTGATTATTATAGTTTTATAATTATTCTTAACAATTTGTCTCAGTAAGGCAAGTTTATTCTTTTCAGGGGTGTCTTAGCTGTTTTGGACTTTTTGCCCTTCAATACAAATTTTAGAATCAGTTGGTTTGTTAAGTTCTATAACAATAAAATATACACAAACACAACCCAAAATTCGTCAGACGTTTTATTAGAATTGCGTTGAATTTACAGATTCACTAAAGGGAAAGTTGATTTTTTATGATGTTATATCTTCCACCCTATAAATATGGTGTTTCTTTCCATTTACTTAGGTCTTGCTTAATGCTGTTTGATTACATTTTATAATTTTCTCAGTGAATCTTTTGCACATTTTTTGATAATTTATCCTTAAGTACTTAATTTTTATAATGTCACGGTAGAGGTTATATTTGTTTGATTCCATTTTCTAACTCTTTGTTGCTAATGTTTAGAGGTATAACTGAAGGTTTTCATTGCTATGCGTGTCCAGCAATCTTGCTAAATTTACTCAGTGATGCTTTAAAGGATTCTAAACACACACACACACACACACACACACACACAAACACACCAAACAAAAAACGAACAAAAAAATTATACCTTCTGTGAAAAGTAAGAGATCCATTTTTTCTTTTAAAATTTTACATCTTTCCTTGTCTTCCTTTGCTGTCCTGATAAAATGTAACTGTGGTGATAGAAGGAACCCTTGTCTCTGTCTTATCTTAAAAAGAATGCTTTCAAAGTTTTATCATTAGGTATTCTCTCCCCTGCTTTTGACAATACATCAAATTAGGAAAGTGTTTTGCTTTCACTTCTCAGTTCGATAAGCATTTTAACACAAAGCAATGTTTATCAAGTCCTTTATATCTGCAACCATTTATATGATTTTACATTTCTCCTTAATTTGTTAATATGGTATATTATTGAAGTTTATTTTCTGTTAAACCACCTTATATTTCTGAATCAACATAAATTTGTCAGATGTTAAGGTTTTAAAATCTATGTTCACAAGTTAGTTTGACCCATAGTTTTCTTATAACGTCCAGGTTTTGAAATCAAGGTCAGGAGAGTCACATGAAATGAACAGGGGATATTTCCTCTACTTCTATACTTTAGAATAGTTTGTGTAAAGCTGGAATGAATTCATCTGTTGAATGTTTGATGGAAATTAGAAGTAAAATATTTGAGCCTTTTTGGGAAGGTACAGGGGAGGGGAGAGTTTTTAACTACTGATTCAATTTCTTAAGAGTGAAAATTCTATTTAGTTTTTGTCTCCCTATTTCTCTATAAGTTAAATTTATACTTTGAGAATTTGTTCACTTTATGTAACGTTTTACAGTCATTAGAATAATATTTGAATATTAACTTATCATTCAAACTATACAGAGTATCTTGTTATACCCTCCCCCCCTTTTCATCGCTAATATTATTTTTTCACTTTTTTCTCCTTGCTCAGTCTCACCAGAGTTTGTCAGTTTTGTTATCTATTTCAAATAATCGATTTTGGGCTTTATTGATTCCCTCTATTGTATGTCTGTTTTCTTTCCATTGGTCCTCTATTATTTCCTGCCTAGTTTTAGGAGGTGAATGCAGATTGTTTGTCTAATTTCTTAAGTTCCTTTACTTTGAGGCTTTTCTATTTTCTAACATAATGACTTAAAGCTCTGTATGTCCTTCTGAGAACCACATCAGCTTCATCACATTAGTTTGATATGCAGCATTTTCATTACCATTCAGTTCTCAGGACTTTCTAATTTTCATTATGAATTCTTATTTGACCTATGATTTTTTAGAAATGTTAAATTTCCAGAGGTATGACTTTTGTCTTATCTTTTTGTTAATTATTTCTAACGTAGTCCCACTGTGGTCAGAGCATGTGTCCTACGTAAGTAACCCCAGCCGTTTAAAGTTTGGTGAGTCTGGCTTTACAGCACAGTATGTGGTTAGTTTTGTGAAGGTTCTAATTGCCCTTGAACAGATGAGCGTTTTGCAATTCACCCGTTAGGCTAAACTTGTTAATCATGTTATTCAGATCTTCGGTACACTCACTGATTTTATGTGCCTCATCTTTCAGTTACCAGATGAATGTGTTAACATTATCCAGTTCTGATAGTGTATGTCTTTTCATCCTTTTCAGTTCATGCATATATAAAGACTATATTATTAAGCAGATGTATACAGATTAAAACTCTTAAATCTTGCTGGTAAATTGAAACATTTCTCCACTTATAATTACCCTTTCATCTCTACTAATGTTTTTTATCCTAAAATCTATTTTGTCTGACGTTTAAAGAGTTATAGCTTTCTTTCAACTACTGCTTGCCCAATGTATCTTTATTCTACCCTGCATTTTCAGACTGTATCCTGAAGATTATTTTTTAATCAAGAGTAAAAATTCTTCTTTTAAATGGATCTTTAATTTTTTTATACTGTTATATTCCTGCAAATAAAATTAGGCAAAAAATAATATACAAAAACTGAGGTCAATTTCCCTAGGCATCACTGAAACACTCTGAAACTCATTGTAACAAAGCACCAAAGATTTCTGCATTGTACAGAACATTTAAAACCCAATTTATCTAATTATTTAGTGCTTAATGATGTTAGTGAGTATGTTGTGTCTGCTGTGTGTTTATTCTGTGGAGTAGTGACTGCAAATTAACTTGACTTTCTATGCTTAATAATAAACATGTACTGTTACATAACTAAACAAAGAAATCGTATGTTAAATATGGTAGGGATACTATCTAAATTGGATCTAGGTATTAGTGGCCCTAAGTAACCTACAGAGAGAAACAGAAGCTAAACCCTCAGGAAAATAACATTAGCAAGAGATTAGACATTATCAGGAAAACAGCTGAGATACTTCTGCAAGAACAGAAAAGCCTCTTTCCTGAATATACACAGAACTTAACATTTTTGCTGATACATATGTGGCTATATCTTAGTTGGTTTTCATTTCAGATAGTACATTTTTGATAAAACATATGCAAGTCATTATTGCAAATACCTAACTACTGAGAGCTCAGACGTGAGGGATATTGATTTGTATTACTTCTACTGTCTTGTTTGGGTGCTTTCTATTTGTCCCATCTTATCTGTTTCTTTTTTGTTTGTTCGTTTTACCTTTTAAAAATATTGACTGGATGGTTTTCCTCACTCATTTTCCTCGCTGTAGATTTGAAAGTTAAACCTTCTACATCCATTCTTTTGTTGGTTATCTTAGCATTTCCAACCTGCCTACTTATCAAAATCTGAAATTATAATTTTCACTCTTTCTAAACGATGACCTTAATTAAGCCTTTAAATCTAATGATGTCTTTCTGACTTACATGTAATTATTATTGAATATCATAGCTCTACCGTCTTGAACCATAAAAGAAGTATTGTTTTGTGTTGTTTCTGTTTATCCACATATTTACTACTTTCTTTGCCCTTTATTCCTCTTTACATCTTCCACAGGAAATTGGTTTCCTTTTGCCTGGAAGCCATCTTCTGAATTTCTTAAACAGTATATCTTTTGTGACAAACTCTCTCACTTTTCTTCATCTGGCAATACTTTTTTTCTTTCTTTAAAGTGATTTTTGCTCAGTATACAATTCTAGATTGACAGATATTTTCTCTCATTCCACTGTTTTCTGGCTTCCACTGTTGTTGCTGGGAGGTCAGTTTTCAGCCTGATTATACTTTCCTTTTCTCTGGTAGTTTTTAAGATTTTTCTTTTAGTCTATGGCCTTCTGTGCTTTGAGCTAGATAATCTATGTGTTCATTTATTTTGTATTTACCTTGGATTCATGACCCTATAGATTGCTATTTTTCATCAGACTGGCAAATTCCTCAGTCTTTTTCTTTCTAAATGTTACCAGTACCTCATTCTTTGTCCTCTATTTCTAGAACTCCAAATATTTGAATTATATTGGCATTTTCCACTCTATTCTACCTGTCTCTTTTTTGTGTTATATCTTCTCTTTTTCTCACTGTCCTACCATAAGGATAAATTCCTGAGATCTATCATCTAGATAATTTCATGAAGTCTCTAATTTTCCATCAAACCTAGCCACTGGTTTATTTCAATATATATTTTTTTATTTCTGAAAGTTTTATGTATTCTTCTTCAAGTCTACTTACTTAATTTTATAGCACTTTATATTTTAATCACCTTTTTTTAAATGTCTTTACTGGAGTATAATTGCTTTTTCATGTTGTTTTAGTTTCTGCTGTATAACAAAGTGAATCAGCTATACGTATACATATATCCCCATATCTCCTCCCTCTTGAGCCTCCCTCCCACCCTCCCTATCCCAGCCCTCTAGGTGGTCACAAAGCACCGAGCTGATCTCCCTGTGCTATGCGGCTACTTCCCATTAGCCATCTATTTTACATTTGGTAGTGTATATATGTCCATGCCACTCTCTCACTTTGTCCCAGCCTCCACTTCCCTCGCTGTTCCTCAAGTCCACTTTCTACATCTGTGTCTTTATTCCTGCCCTCTGACTAGGTTCACCAGTACTGTTTTTTTAGAATCCATATATTTACTTTAGCATATGGTATTTGTCTTTCTCTTTCTAACTTACTTCACTCTGTGTGACAGACTCTAGGTCCATCCACCTCATTACAAATAACTCAATTTAGTTTCTTTTCATGGCTGAGTAATATTCCATTGCATATATGTGCCACATCTTCCTTATCCATTCATTGGTCAGTGGACACTTAGGTTGCTTCCATGTCCTGGCTATTGTAAACAGAGCTGCAATGAACATTGTGGTACATGACTCTTTTTGAATTATGGTTTTCTCAGGGTATATGCCCAGTAGTGGGATTGCTGGGTCATATGGTAGTTCTATTTTTAGATTTTTAAGGAACCTCCATACTGTTCTCCATAGTGGCTGTATCAATTTACATTCCCACCAACAGTGCAGGAGGGTTCCCTTTCCTCCACACCCTCTCCAGCATTTATTCTTTGTAGATTTTTGATGATGGCCACTCTGACCGGTGTGAGGTGATACCTCACTGTGGTTTTGATTTGCATTTCCCTAATGATTAGTGATGTTGAGCATCTTTTCATGTATTTGTTGGCAATCTATATGTATTCTTTGGAGAAATGTCTATTTAGGTCTTCTGCCCATTCTTGGATTGGGTTGTTTGTTTTTTTGATATTGAGCTATTTTATATTTTGGAGATTAATCCTTTGTCAGTTGCTTTATTTGCAAATATTTTTTTCCCATTCTGAAGGTTGTCTTTTCATCTTGTTTATGGTTTCCTTTGTTGTTAATCACCTCTTTTTAAAAGCAAATATTTAAAGAATGCTAAACACAGCCATTTTATGGTCTGTCTGATACATTCAGTATCTCGATGTTTTGTCCGTTTGATTCAGCTGTTTGTTTACTCTTTTTTTAAAAAATTAATATATTTATTTTTGGCTGTGTTGGGCCTTCATTTCTGTGTGAGGGCTTCCTCTAGTTGCGGCGAGCAGGGCCACTCTTCGTCGCGGTGCGAGGGCCTCTCACTGTTGCGGCCTCTCTTGTTGTCGAGCACAGGCTCCAGACATGCAGGCTCAGTAGTTGTGGCTCATGGGCCCAGTTGCTCTGTGGCCTGTAGGATCTTCCCAGGCCTGGGCTCAAACCTGTGTCCCCTGCATTGGCAGGCAGATTCTCAACAACTGCGCCACCAGGGAAGCCCTGTTTGTTTACTCTTATGGTGCTTGTTTGTGTTGTCCCCTTTTCTTGTGTGTCTGCAGTTTTGACGATAAGCCCTGTTTTTCGACATGACATCTGCAAGTATTCCTTGAGGCCTTGGTGGTGGGTAGTATGTTTGCATTCGGTTCTTCCAGACTCACGAGGCGACCTTTATACTGAAATATTGCTGACAGCCATTTTGAACCACCCGGATGACAGGACTGCAGTCTGCAATGCTGTGTACTGGTTTGTTAAGAATTAATGGGAAAACCTTCTTTCCCACAAACCTAATGCCAGTTTCAAGACAGGTAATTTTCCTTCAATGTTCTTCCAGTTCACTTTGTAATTGAGGACTTAATGTGCTGCGGTTCTATGCAAGGAGAATCACCTAGGAGACCCCAACCTTAAGTAGGTTTGCCTCCTGACTCGACCTGCCCCCAACCTGACACCCTGTGAAACCTGAATTTCAAGTTCACTTAAATTTTACAAATATCTTCAGGGTGGTAGCTCCACTTACCTGTCAGAGCATGCACTGACATCAGGCTTTGGCTCCTGAGGGAGGCTGGATCAGGGTATATCTTCTTTCACCATGTCAGACACAGACATCAATAGCACGTTTCCTTATTAATCCCGTTAGTGTACATATGAGTGTGTGTGTAAAAATATCTGCTGTCTACTGTTCATTAAAAAGTCAGTAATTATCTAACACCTATGTCCGAGGGTAACAGTAAGGTATTTTTATTTATTTAACTAACATTTTTGATCACCTACCATTTTCATTTTGTGTTTTTTCCGTTTTCATTGTCCCTCAAGAATATCTTTTCTGTGGAGCCTTGGACCCCTGACAGCACCATGTGGTGGTTTTTCCTTCTGGAAAGAAGATGAAATAAAACTCAGTTTCTTGTGACCTTCCCCAGAAGACAGAGAATATAAAATGTCATCCAATTCTCTGTTAAGTCTTCCTTTCTCTCTGTTTTTTGTTTGCTTATCTTTGAAATTATGTTTGCTCGTGATTTATGTTTCTATAAAATACTAGAGACAAACAAGCACCTCAGTGTCCCAAAGGAGGTAAGAAACTTGTGTTTAGCTGTGACTAAAAGTGCTAAAGAGAATGTGAAAACCCACCATTTTGGACCAATACCTCATTCTGGCTATGGAAACACAGCCCGTGGGGGTTTAGAATAAAAAGTTTAAAAAGAAAAAAGAAAGAACATAGAGCAGGAGGGAGAGACTAAGCCTGTTTAGATCCATGTACTTGAAAGTTTTCATATATTTACTTCAGTTTGGGAGCAGCTAAAAAACATATGAATCTTTATGACTGAGCAATGTTGGATTTGCTGGTTAACCATGTTCCTTTACAAGCAAAAAGTTGTTAATGAATAGATAAACATTTCAACATGTTGTAACTCTTAATATTTTTTCCTAAAGTACCTTTTTTATCTTCCCTTAACAAACTAGAAGCATCCATAAGCTATCTAACATTGTCAGAGCACCAACAGGGTGCAGGGAAATTTGCATACATTATATAATTTAATATCTACCAGCAACTCTTGTCTCCCATTTCGAAAGTGAGAAAAATGAGGAATGAAGAGATTAAATAATGTGTCTAAGTTTACTTGTATGTTAAAGTATGATTTAAGCTAATCCAGTAAACCTCTGACTTTTCCAGTTTAATTCATAACAGAAAAATATCTAACACAAGTTAAATCATTTGTATTTAAAGCAAAAATTGGAACACCGTTCAAGGAGTGTTAAAGAAATAGGAATACTTTATAATTCAAATTTGAGGAAGTTTTATTTTTCTGAAAGGAATTACTTGCTCTTCCACAGTGAGGAAACTTAAGGAGCTTAGTAGATCAGTGAAGGTGGAAATAAAGCTAATCTTTTAGAGGATCTATGTACCCATGTGTTTGTAACCAACTTGTATATGCATATGTGTATACATAAAAAAATAAATGCTACTTATAGAAAACACGTCTTTGATTAAGAAATGAAAGCTTAGAAACAAGCTTTGCCATAAAAAACAGGTAAATTTATTCATGAATAACATGACAGTAAGAAAAGGCATTGTCACTTCATTCCTTCTGATATTTTCCCATCTGACAGATTTCTTTCTAACCCAGAGACCACTGTTATGCAAGAAAATTATTAGCCACTATAATACATTCATATATTATTAACTGAAGTAAAGAAATATTGTCAATTTGATGTAGCTTTTCTAAGGCTATGATTACCACAAGCAATGTATGTGTTTTTATTAAATTTCTCAAAAAAAAAGATGCTGTAACCCACAATGGAAATACTTGCTTTAAAATGGCACTTAGACCAAATGTCCACGCTTGAATCGCTCATAAAATATCTCCAGGAAAGTGGTGAATGGTTAGCTGTAAACCATAGTTATTTTAATCTGCTTGTTTGCATTTTATCACCATCCTAACCTAAAGGGCTCTTGTATAAATTTCTGTGAAATTAGAGAAATCTTGAATAAATCTGTGGCATCATTTGAATGATCTATACTCAAATGCAACCAAGAAAGAATGTCTCACAGAGTCCGCAAAACCCTGAACCAATTGGCCATTCATTTGTTCCCCGGCTCTTTTTCTGTCTGTGGTAGAGGCAGAAAGATATGCTAATTTTCAGGTAAAAAGAATACTGTTGTTGCTCTAACTTTCTAGAATATTACTGAGCTAGACATGCCTATTTACCTATTGACTTTCTCTGGTATTGTAGACATTGAAATATTTTATTTTAAATGAGAAAATAGTTTTCCTGTGAATGTCTAGCATCATTTCCTCAGGCGCATACTAAAAACTAAAATTCTAAATATAGAACTACATGGTGCATAGAGCAACATATATTACCAGATGACAGCAAGAAAATCCCCCTTCCTCAGTGCCTTCAAAGGCTGGCTTAAAGGGTTTCTCTATAGTGAGGTTTCTCAACCTCAGCACTCTTGGCATTTGGGGAAGAAAAACTCTGCTGTGGGGATTGTCCTGTGTGTTGTAGGTTATTTATCAGCATCCCTGGCCTCTACTCCCTGTACACCATAGCAACACCTCCCCACTGCCTCTCTCACCTGCCCTGTGCCCACCAAAAGTGTCTCTAGGTCTTGCAAATCCCCCTCAGGGGCAAAGTCACCACTGGTGTAAAAAATGCATAGAGGGGCTTCCCTGGTGGCGCAATGGTTCAGGATCCGCCTGCCAAGGCAGGGAACACGGGTTTGAGCCCTGGTCCGGGAAGATCCCACATGCCGCAGAGCAGCGAAGCCTATGCGCCACATTACTGAACCTCTGCTCTAGAGGCCGCCAGCCACAACTACTGAGCCCGTGAGCCACAAGTACTGAAGCCCGTGCACCTAGAGCCCGTGCTCCGCAACAAGAGAAGCCACCGCAATGAGAAGCTCACACACCGCAACCAAGAGCAGCCCCTGCCCGCCGCAACTAGAGAAAGCCCGTGCGCAGCAACAAAGACCCAGCGCAGCCAAAACTTAAGTAAATAAATAAATAAGTAAAATTTAAAAAAAGAGAATGCAAAGATGAATGCATAATTAAAGAGCATATTCGTTGGTCTTGGATTATCAAGTTCAGATAATTTTTCTATCCTTCTGTTATATACAGTTTCAGATCATCTTTCTATCATTCCATGTTATGTATTAAACTCTGGCCTAAAAAGGGTTTAAAGCTTTTGAAAAATTACGGTACACTGCAGGCTGCATTACACAGAGATAATAAGCGTTCTAGTGTTTTCACACATGTAGGCACTCAGTTAAGAGTTGTTGCATGAACTCTTGCGTGGATGAGTGAACAACTTCTCACTACGAGAATGAGATGGGGGTCTTCTCTAAACTCAGGTATCACTAGTCATAACCCCGCTGACCAAGGCCAAGCCGAACACTGAGAGGCCCACCTAGGGGCCCTGGGGAGGAATGTTTCATTTAAGTCTCATGCCGTAGAGTCACACAGTAGCAGACTATCATACGTATATTTGCTGCTATAGGTTCATTTTCAAAAGCTTAATCTGGACATTTGCGGGACAAGTTGCGGAGCAGAGGAACCTGAGCTCACCTTCTTTCACGCAAACACCAAAATCACACCTCACTGCTGAACAGCCATCGACAAAATAGACTAGAACCTACCAAAAAAATCTTCTACTTCCAAAGACAAAGACAAAGTCAAGGAGACAGTAGGAGGGGTGTATTCATGATACAAAAGTCTAAACTGATTAAGGAGGTTGCTTATGTTTACTACCTTGCTAAAAAATTTTTTGTACTCATCAATGCATAGATGTTGAATTTTACTAAATTTTTAAAACATTTATTCTAGATGATAGTATGATCTTTTTCTTTTTCTTTTCTTTTTTTTTTTTTTGCTGATGGAATAATTCTCAGCGGCCGTGGTCCATGGGCCCAGCCGCTCCGCGGCATGTGGGGTCTTCCCGGACCGGGGCACGAACCCGTGTCCCCTGCATCGGCAGGCAGACTACTGTGCCACCAGGGAAGCCCCCAGAGGTTTTTTTTTGGTTTTTTTTTTTACATGATCTACTTTTTTTTTTTAACCTTTTTAAATTGTAGTTGATGTACAATATTGTATGTTACAGGTGTACAATATAGTGATTCTTAATTTTTAAAGTTTATACTCCATTTATAGTTATTATAAAATATTTGCTATATTCCCTGTGTTGTACAATTGTAGCTTATTTATTTATTTAAATTTATTCATTTACTTATTTATTTGGCTGTTGGGTCTTCATTGCTGCGTGCAGGCTTTCTCTAGTTGTGGCAAGCGAGGGCTACTCTTGTTGCAGTGTGTGGGCTTCTCATTGCAGTGGCTTCTCTTACTATGGAGCACAGGCTCTAGGCACACGGGCTGCAGTAGTTGTGGCTCGTGGACTCTAGAGCGCAGGCTCAGTAGTTGCGGCACACGGGCTTAGTTGCTCCGCAGCATGTGGGATCTTCCTGGACCAGGGCTGGAACCTGTGTCCCCTGCATTGGCGGGCGGATTCTTAACCACTGTGCCACCAGGGAAATCCCTGTAGCTTATTTATTTTATACATAGTAGTTTGTATCTCTTAATCTCCTACCCCTATCTTGCCCCTCCCCACTGATAACCATTAGTTTGTTCTCTATATCTGTGAGTCTGTTTCTTTTTTGTTATACTCACTAGTTTATTTTTTAGACTCTACATATAAGTGAGAGCATACAGCATTTGTCTTTCTCTGTCTGACTTATTTCATTTAGCATAATACCATCTAAGTCCATCCATGTTGCTGCAAATGGCAAAATTTCATTCTTTTTTATGGCTGAATAGTATTCCATTACAAATATATATATATATATATAGTATATATATACATATATATACTATTTATATAGTATATATATGTATATATATACTATATATATATATACACAATTGTAAATGGTGCTGCAATGAACATTGGGATTCATGTATCTTTTTGAATTAGTGTTTTCATTCTTTTCGGTTATATACCCAGGAGTGGAATTGCTGGATCATATGGCAGTTCTATTTTTAGTTTTGTGAGAAACCTCCATATTGTTTTCCACAGTGGCTGCACCAATTTACATTCCCACCAACTCTCCCCACTGATAACCATTAGTTTGTTCTCTATATCTGTGAGTCTGTTTCTTTTTTGTTATACTCACTAGTTTATTTTTTAGACTCTACATATAAGTGAGAGCATACAGCATTTGTCTTTCTCTGTCTGACTTATTTCATTTAGCATAATACCATCTAAGTCCATCCATGTTGCTGCAAATGGCAAAATTTCATTCTTTTTTATGGCTGAATAGTATTCCATTACAAATATATATATATATATATAGTATATATATACATATATATACTATTTATATAGTATATATATGTATATATATACTATATATATATATACACAATTGTAAATGGTGCTGCAATGAACATTGGGATTCATGTATCTTTTTGAATTAGTGTTTTCATTCTTTTCGGTTATATACCCAGGAGTGGAATTGCTGGATCATATGGCAGTTCTATTTTTAGTTTTGTGAGAAACCTCCATATTGTTTTCCACAGTGGCTGCACCAATTTACATTCCCACCAACAGTGTATGAGGGTTCCCTTTTCTCCATATCTTCGCCAACATTTATTTGTGTTCTCTTTTTTGATGGCCATTCTGATAGGTATGAGGTGATATCTCATTGTGGTTTTGATTTGCATTTCCCTGATGATTAGCAATGTTGAGCTACTTTCAATGTGTCTGTTGGCCATGTGCATGGAGTCCTTGGAAAAATGTCTATTCGTGTCTTCTGCCCATTTTTAATTGGGGTGTTTGTTTTTCTGATGCTGAGTTGTATGAGCTGTTTATATATGTTGGATATTAAGCCCTTATCAGTCATATCATTTGCAAATACTTTCTCCCATTCAGTAGGTTGTCTTTTCATTTTGCCGATGGTTTCCTTTGCTGTGCAAAAGCTTTTAAGTTTAATTAGGTCCCATTTGTTTATCTTTGCTTTTATTTCCTTTGCTTTAGGAGAAAGATCTGACTTAATTTTGAAGGCTAATACACCCTTGCATTTTTTAGTTTATCCCACTTGGTACTAATGTATGTATTTTTATATATGGCTATATTCATATAATAATATTTTTCTTAGAATATGTATATCTGTTTATGAAAGAGATGGTCTAAAATTTTATTTTAATAATCTGATGCAACCATGGTGTCGATTTTACACTGGATTCATAAAATAAATTGCAAAGTATTTTTTTTAAAATATGCCTTAAAGGAATGCTGTAGCCAAGACGATCCACAGGTTCCAGTGGGTGAGTGGGCAGGCAGCTGGCAATGTGGAGGTGGTAAACCGGTGATGGGATGCTTTTGAGACACAATGTCAAGACTTTAATACCTGGAGAACAAAGCTGAGGTTTTCCCATGTCAGGATATTGATCAAGAGTGAAAGGAATTTAAGTATAGAAATGACTATGATCCACTTATCAGAGTTGAAGCCCTGGGTGGGCCCATAATCTTCCCTGTATTGCATAAGTAGATGGTTCTTGGTGGATTTATGTGCTGGTGGGCAATATTTTAAAGCACTGGATTGCAGTTATATTAATACATACTTATACATGTTTATATATACATACACTAAGCTACACACACACACACACACACACACACACACACACACACACAGAGTGATACTGTTGAATTTATAATATCCAAACTCAACAATCTGTGTCATCAGGGTATCCCTAACTACAGCTTGAGAAATAAACTTGGTTGTTCCGGGGAGGACGAGGGGCTTTCTGCTGCTCCCGTTACCCTCATACACTCAATACAAAGCATCCTGAAGACAGGCTCCAGAGAACCCTTGTAAAATGCGTTCCTTTAAGGATACAGTGCAGGGACTCACAATCTGGAATCCACAAACTCCAGGTTTTATGAATTGTTTCAGCGTGTCTGTGAACCGTAGAGGCTGTAAGCAAAATTATAGGTATGCTTTTCAGACTTTTTCTGAGACTTTCACCAAATTCTCAAACCTCTCTCATCCAGAAAAACTTCAGAATCATAAATTCACAGATATTCTAGAGTGATGAATTCAACACCTATCGCCAGACATCTAAAATGTCACATATATTTTAGAGTGAAAGAATTAAACACCCATCACCACTTGAATATTGCTATTAGAAGTATAATAACATCCAAAGCTAAATATGTTAAAGGTTTCCTTTGTTTAATTATATCTAGTCATCTTTAATAAAGTATTGTTAAATAAAAAATGAATGCATAACCTGGTATATTATCAGATGTGGCTGCTTTCATTTGCTTTTTTTTTTTTTTTTGCAGTACGCGGGCCTCTCACTGCTCTGGCGTCTCCCGTTGCGGAGCACAGGCTCCAGACGCACAGGCTCAGCGGCCATGGCTTACGAGGCCAGCTGCTCTGCGGCATGTGGGATCTTCCCGGACCGCGGCACGAACCCGTGTCCCCCGCATCGGCAGGCGGACCTCCAACCACTGCGCCACCAGGGAAGCCCTCATTTGCTTTTAAACTTCACAAACAGTTCACTGAAAGCTGTCATCTGCAAAACTTAAAAGTTTCACTTCTGGGTTATCTCAAGTTTTACCCAGAAACACGGTATCTTTTTACAAGTTCATGTTTCTATTATTTTTATGTGTCTGTTAAATTTCAGTTAATGTTTAAAATTTCAGAAGCTAATGTTTCAGAAAATTCATTAGCTATTACTTTCAAATTGCGGGGTGAATCACGAACTGAACCTGAGGTAAGTCTTGCAGTGCATGATCATTAAGAGCAGTGGTCAGATTTACTGTCAGAGCCATGCTAAGGCCTTCCATCAACTCTTTCATTTAACCCTCTCAAAAGCCCTGTGATGAGGATACAATTATCTCCACTTTCAACAGGAAAGAAATGAAGACAGAGAAATTCAGTAACTCAGCCAAGAACGAGGATCCCATAACTTAGAAGTTTTTTCTGACTCCCAAATCCTAACCAGTTTAAAAGTAACTTATTGGCGATACAACTAGATACAAAATAGATAAACAACAAGGACCTACTGCATAACACAGGGAACTATACTTGGTATTCTGTAATAACTAAAATGGAAAAGAATCTGAAAAAGAATATATATATGACTGAGTCACTGTGCTGTACACCTGAAACTAACAAGACATTTAAATTAGCTACACCTCAATTTTAAAAATTCAAATAAACAAACAAATAAAAGTCCTTCCAGCCTCTCACCCCCCAAAAAGTAATTTATTGCTAATTATTGGTCCACTTCCAATTCTCATCACCCAAAACAACATTGGGTCTTGTGGCCCCCAGTTTCTTCCTCATTTTAATCTTCTTATACAAATCAGGAAATATCTTCTTCCTTAAAACGATTGTCAACTTTGTCCCTCTTTTTCTCAAAATGCCTCAGTCTCACATAAATAACAAAACCAAAAATTTTGAAAAGGCACAAAGTAATAGTCCCTCTATTTCATTGACCTTTTATTGTATCTCATCAAAATTTTACACCATAGTAGCAAAAAACATTCAAAAAAAAAAAAAAAAAACTAAAACAACTTGGTTGCAATCCCACTTTCGCAGGACACTTGCCTCTCACATGAATTAGCTCTTTTTACTTTCAAGATTCCTACACGAGGTCCAGTCTCTTCGTACACTTGGATCCTAACCCTCTCCACAATCCAGAGCATCCCAGCCACTAAGCTGCAGAATTCAGGATAGGCGGAACCTCAGGCCATCAGTTCTGGCTGTCCTTAGCCACCCCCTACATCCCAGTGGGCAGTGACTCTTCCCATTTTGTAGCCACGACACAAAAAGTCAGCAAGCATGACCCTAAGTAGCCCAACAAACAGGAATTATCTTTAAAAATAATTTTAACAGCCTTTCTGTTAGTATAATTTTATCCAGAGGCCTCATATTAAAAAAGGGGAAAACAGGAGAGAGGGGGAAGATGACAGAAGAGTAAGACGCAGAGATCACCTTCCTCCTCACATATACACCAGAAATACATCTACACGTGGAACGACTCTTACAGAACACCTACCGAATGCCGGCAGAAGACCTCAGACCTCCCAAAAAGCAAGAAACTCCCCACGTACCTGGGTAGGGAAAAAGAAAAAAGAATAAACAGAGACTAAAGGATAGGGATGGTACCTGCACCAGTGGGAGGGAGCTGTGAAGGAGGAAAGGTTTCCACACACTAGGAGCCACTTCGCGGGCAGAGACAGCGGGTGGTGGGGGGGGGAGCTTCGAAGCCGCGGAGAGCGCAGCAACAGGGGTGTGGAGGGTAAAGTGGAGAGATTCCCACACAGAGGATCCATGCCGACCGGCACTCACCAGCCCGAGAGGCTTGTCTGCTCATCTGCTGGGGTGGGCGGGGCTGGGAGCTGAGGCTCGGGCTTCAGTTGGAGCGCAGGGAGAGGACTGGGATTGGCGGTATGAACACAGCCTGCAGGGATTTAGTGCGCCACGGCTGGACGGGAGGCAGTCCGGGGAAAAGTCTGGTGCTGCTGAAGAGGCAAGAGACTTTTTCTTCCCTCTTTGTTTCCTCGTGTGCGAGGAGAGGGGATTCAGAGCGCTGCTTAAAGGAGCTCCAGAGACGGGCGCGAGCCACGGCTAACAGCGTGGACCCCAGACACGGGCACGAGACGCTAAGGCTGCTGCTGCTGCCAACAAGGAGCCTGTGTGCTAGCACAGGTCATTCTCCACACCTCCCCTCCCGGGAGCCTGTGCAGCCCGCCACTGCCAGGGTCCCGGGATCCAAGGACAACTTCCCCAGGAGAACGCACAGCGCGCCTCAGGCTGGTGCAACGTCACGCTGGCCTCTGCCGCCGCAGGCCCGCCCTGCACTCCGTGCCCCTCCCTCTCCCCAGCCTGAGTGAGCCAGAGCCCTCGAATCAGCTGCTCCTTTAACCCCATCCTGTCTGAGTGAAGAACAGACGCCCTCCGGCGACCTACACGCAGAGGCGGGGCCAAATCCAAAGCTGAGCCCCTGGGAGATGTGAGAACAAAGAAGAGCAAGGGAAATCTCTCCTAGCAGCCTCAGGAGCAGCGGATTAAAGCTCCACAATCAATTTGATGTACCTGCATCTGTGAAATACATGAATAGACAACCAATCATCCCAAATTGAGGAGGTGAACGTTGAGAGCAAGATTTATTATTTTTTCCCCTTTTCCTCTTTTTTGTGAGTGTCTATGTGTATGCTTCTGTGTGAGATTTTGTCTGTATAGCTTTGCTTTCACCATGTGTCCTAGGGTTCTGTCCGTCCATTGTTTTTTTTCTTAATAATTATTTTTTATTTTAATAACTTTATCTTACTTTCTTTTCTTTTCTTTTATCCTCTTTCTTTCTAATTTTTCTCCCTTTTATTCTGAGCCGTGTGGATGAAAGGCTCTTGGTGCTGCAGCCAGGAGTCAGTGCTGTGCCTCTGAGGTGGGAGAGCCAACTTCAGGACACTGGTACACAAGAGACCTCCCAGCTCCATGTAATATCAAACGGTGAAAATCTCCCAGAGATCTCCATCTCAACACCAACACCCGGCTTCACTCAATGACTAGCAAACTACAGTGCTGGACACCCTATGCCAAACAACTAGCAAGACAGGAACATAACCCCACCTATTAGCAGAGAGGCTGCCTAAAATCATGATAAGTCCACAGACACCCCAAAACACACCACCAGATGTGGACCTGTCCAGCAGAAAGACAAGATCCAGCCTCATCCACCAGAACACAGACACTAGTCCCCTCCACCAGGAAGCCTACACAACCCACTGAACCAACTGTAGCCACTGGAGGCAGACACCAAAAATAACGGGAACTAAGATCCTGCAGCCTGTCTGTTTGCAGATGACATGATATTATACATACAGAATCCTAAACATGTTACCAGAAAAGTACTAGAGCTAATCAATGAAGTTGGTAAAGTGACAGGATGCAAAATTAATGCACAGAAATCTCTTGCATTCCTTTACACTAATGATGAAAAATCTGAAAGAGAAATTAAGGAAACACTCCCATTTACCATTGCAACAAAAAGAATAAAATACCTAGCAATAAACCTACCTAAGGAGACAAAAGACCTGTATGCAGAAAACTACAAAACACTGATGAAAGATGATACAAACAGATGGAGAGATATACCATGTTCTTGGATTGGAAGAATCAACATTGTGAAAATGTCTATACTACCCAAAGCAATCTACAAACTCAGTGCAATCCCTATCAAACTACCCCTGGCATTTTTCACAGAACTAGAACAAAAAATTTCACAATTTGTATGGAAACACAAAAGACCCCAAATAGTGAAAGCAATCTTGAGAAAGAAAAACAGAGCTGGAGGAATCGGGCTCCCTGACTTCAGACTATACTACAAAGCTACAGTAACCAAGACAGTATGGTACTGGCACAAAAACAGACATATAGATCAATGGAACCGGATATAATGCCCAGAGATAAACCTACGCACATACAGTCACCTCATCTTTGATAAAGGAGACAAGAATATACAATGGAAAAAAGACAGCTTCTCCAATAAGTTGTGCTGGGAAAACTGGACAGCTACATGTAAAAGAATGAAATTAGAACACTCCCTAACACCATACACAAAAATAAACTCAAAATGGATTAAAGACCTAAACGTAAGGCCAGACACTATAAAACTTTTAGAGGAAGATATAGGCAGAACACTCTATGACATAAATCATAGCAAGATCCATTTTGACCCATGTCTTAGATAAACAGAAATAAAAACAAAAATAAACAAATGGAACCTAATGAAACTTAAAAGCTTTTGCCCAGCAAAGGAAACCCTAAAGAAGACAAAAAGACAACCCTCAGAATGAGAGAAAATATTTGCAAATAAAGAAACTGACAATGGATTAAGCTCCAAAATTTACAAGCAGCTCATGCAAGTCAATATCAAAAACCAAACAACCCAATCCAAAAATGGTCAGAAGACCTAAATAGACATTTCTCCAAAGAACATATACAGATTGCCAATAAACACATGAAAGGATGCTCAACATCACTAATCATTAGAGAAATGCAAATAAAAACTGCAATGAGGTATCACCTCACACCAGTCAGAATGGCCATCTTCAAAAAAATCTACAAACAATAAATGCTGGAGAGGGTGTGGAGAAAAGGGAGCCCTCCTGCACTGTTGGTGGGAATGTAAATTGATATAGCCACTACGTAGAACAGTATGGAAGTTCCTTAAAAAGCTAAAAATAGAACTACCATACGACCCAGCAATTGCACTACTGGGCATATACCCTGAGAAAACCATAATTCAAAAAGACACATGCACCCCAATGTTCATTGCAGCACTATTTACAATAGCCAGGACATGGAAGCAACCTGAGTGTCCATCAACAGACGAATGGATAAAGAAGATATGGTACATATGTACAATGGAGTATTACTCAGCCATAAAAAGAAACGATATTGAGTCATTTGTAGTGAGGTGGATAGACCTAGAGCCTGTCATATAGAGTAAAGTAAGTCAGAAAGAGAAAAACAAATACCGTATGCTAACACATATATATGGAATCTAAAAAAAAAAAAAAAAGGTTCTGAAGAACCCAGGGGCGGGACAGAGATAAAGACGCAGATGTAGAGAATGGACTTGAGGACACGGGGAGGGGGAAGGGTAAGCTGGAACGAAGTGATAGAGTGCCATGTACATATATATATTACCAAATGTAAAACAGATAGCTAGTGGGAAGCAGTCACATAGCACAGGGAGATCAGCTCAGTGTTTTGTGACCACCTAGAGGGGTGGGATAGGGAGGGTGGGAGGGAGACGCAGGAGGGAGGAGATATGGGGATATATGTATACGTATAGCTGATTCACTTTGTTAGAAAGCAGGAACTGACCCACCATTGTAAAGCAATTTTATTCCAATAAATATGTTAAAAAAAATAGAAGAGGGTTTCCCTGGTGGCGCAGTGGTTGAGAGTCCTCCTGCCGATACAGGGCACATGGGTTCGTGCCCCGGTCCGGGAAGATCCCACATGCCGTGGAGTAGCTGGGCCCGTGAGCCATGGCCGCTGGGCCTGCGCGTCCGGAGCCTGTGCTCCGCAACGGGAGAGGCCACAGCAGTGAGAGGCCCGCGTATCGCAAAAAAAAAAAAAAAAAATAAAAAAAAAAAAAAAAAAAAAAAAAAAAAAAAAATAGAAGAAAAAAAAAAAAGGGAGAAAAACAAATGTCTGGTTAAAACTCAAGGAACTTGGATGCCTGGACCCCTGCCATTTCCTGAGCTGTCTGAGATATCCCAGGCATTCCCCATGGCCCTCGGCAGCATTGCCTGAAAACTGTTGAATATTTCACAGATATTAGAGATGTATGCATAGTTTTTCCTGAATGATCTGGTCAGTTCCACAGCCTTTCATTATAAATAAAATCAAAGAATAATGTATCATTTATCCAACATGCATCTTCCTTCCAGATAAAACTAAACATGAAAAATGTGTATGTGTTAAA
Source organism: Neophocaena asiaeorientalis asiaeorientalis (assembly GCF_003031525.2). Classification (NCBI taxonomy): domain Eukaryota; kingdom Metazoa; phylum Chordata; class Mammalia; order Artiodactyla; family Phocoenidae; genus Neophocaena; species Neophocaena asiaeorientalis. Next base: position 2,823,671 of record NW_020175674.1, on the reverse strand, counting down.
TTCAACTTTGGGGAAAATGTTAGAAATGAAAACGTGATAGTTTTTTTTAAAATTAAAAATGCTATAAAAGTACTGAGCAAAATCTGATGTTGTCCAAGTTGTCTGAGATCTCGCAGCTGGCAGTGAAATATTGTCAGTGTAATTGCAGCTCAGACTCAGACAGGGGACCTGTGAGCCTGGCTGCGACGGCCAGCCACTCAAGTGTCCTGAGTCAGCATCGTGTTATGTTACGTTCAGAACCTTCATCAAACCCAGAGCCTCTGCCTACAGCGCCCTCTCTCCTCCCCTCCAGAATCATCGTCTTCACTACCTCACCTTTGAACTCCTTCCTGCCCACTCTGACTTGAATTTTCTTTCTACAAGAAATTCTGCAAGAAAGCAAAACCCAGTAACAACTTCTTCCAATGGCCTCCTGTGGCCAAATCCCGAATTCTTATCTCAGCTGGTCTCAGTTCAGCATTTCCTTGTTGAAGCTTCTTTTGTGGCTGTCGAGGCAGTGGTCCTCGGTGGTCCTCAGTAATCATTCAGCCTCCTCTTCTCCTTCCTCCTTCCCAATCCTCAATGCTCAGGCTCCCACCTTCAGGCTGGGTCCTCATGCCTCTTCTCTTTTAAGCCAATCTATGTATTTTCCCAGGCAATCTGACCCCAACCCATCACTTTCATCATATATATGAAAGTATATATATATATATATATATATATATATATATACACATACACACACACACACACACACACACACACACACACACACACACACATATATATGCTGGTGGTTATATCTTTTATATGTGTATATACATATATATGCAGTTGATTCTCAAATTTGAATCCTAGCTCCCCTTTGAGCCGAGAGCCGTATACCCACTGGACGTTTCCGCTGGGCTGTCTCAGCAGGCCGGCCATGCTCAACGTGAAGTTGAACTCACCATCTTCCCCTTCCCCAGATGGCCGCGCCACAGGGTCTCTCCTAGTTTACTCAGAGACTCAGGCCTGAAAACGGGAGGTTTTGCTCTACACCTGCCCAAGGATTGGCAGTCATCACTACTCTCCACAGACACATCATCTCTGAATCCCAGCCTGGAACAGTCTGTGCCCCGCATGGGTGCTCAAGCCACGCTTTGTTTTTCTTTTTTTTTCATTGAGCTGAACTAATATCAAGTGCTTTTCTGCAAGTGGAAATAGGAACAAGTAGAGTTTCTTGCTTTACATTCTTCAGTGGCTCCCTGCTCAAGTCAGAACAGGATCCTGAATTCTTGTTGAGACCTCAGCCGTGGAGCCATAGTCCCACCTTCAGAAGTGCCCTGGGCTCCTTGAGAATCCAACCACTTGCCATTCTCAATGTATGATCAGCCCTCAAGCCTTCACTGTTTTTCAAGTATTTTTTCTTTGAACACCCCGCCCTGATGTCACCGAAATCCAGCTTTTCCTTAAGACTTAGCACAGCATTACATTCCTCAGAAAACCCTCTGCAGCTTCCCATAACGTCCTGTGCAGACCTCTGGGAACTCACCACGTCAGCATTACTTATTCATCTATCTCTCCCCCACCAGCCCAGGAACATAAGAATCAAGATGCTTTTTCCTCTCTGTACCCACTCCAACCTAGCACAGCACTAATGATTAATGATTGCTTGCTGAAGAGATGAATAGGTTTAGGGACATTCATAAAGGATGCTTTCCTATTTCCTCTTTGAAAAAGGTGATGGTAAAATGTGAGTGCCACTAGGGGGCACAGAATTATAACAGAATTTTCCCGTCCACTTGCTCAAAGGAGAGGTTTGCCTTCTGTATCAACCTCTTCACACAGTTTCTAAGTATATGTATCTTAGAAAGATCAAGTAACTGTATTCAAATTATTTCCAGAAAGAAGTGTTTAGGCAGTTGGCTGAAAGAAAAACAGTAGCGCTGCCGTACTAACATGTCAGAAAAAAAAATGAAATCAAGCACAGCCAAGCACGATAAACAAGGTTTTGTGAATAAAACTGAAGGTAATGTTAGGAAAAAACTAAACATGTAAATACAATTCCAAGACATTGATACTGCACGATTTGGGACTGTTTTAAAATGTTGAATCCAAAAAACAACTACCTATGCGGGGAAGCCCTATTTCTGCAGGAAAAGTGAACAGGAATATTAAATCTATTTCTGTGTTTAGAATAAAACCCCAAGTCCTGTTGTACAACAGCTACTAGAAACTTTCCAACACTTCTCTTCTGGTAAGAAAAACAGTCAAAATTATTAAGACAATAATAGGCTAAAGCTTTGTATTTCAAAAGTTAATATAGTTTCGTAGTTAAAAATCTGGTTTTTTTTTTTGTTTGTTTCTGTGGGTTTTGTTTGGTCCTGTTTTTGCATTAAATACCTGTAAGTTTGAATCCAGACTCAACTGCTTATTAGTTCTTAAAAATTATTAACTTGTTCACACCTCAGTTTTTTCCCTATGAACTGGATACGACTGCAGTGCTCACCTAAGAGGCTGTTGTCAGAATCAAGTGAAATAATTCTTGGAAATCACAGGGCCTCGTGCGCAGTAACCACGTGCTAAATATTTGCTATTATTTTGTTTTGACAATGGTGATTGACACATTATTTTAGTAATTCCTAGGAAAGTAAATTTTGATAGTTCCTGGGATGAAAATGGTGAGAATTTTTGAGCCCTTCCCACACTATCTGTCTGGTCCCCGAGCAGCTTCTCTTCACACCTGCGTCCACTCACACCTGTACCTTTTCTGCATCCCTGGGCAGAGGCTGTTCTGAAGGGGCCATGCCTCATCCACTGAAGGCAGGGCTGCTGTGTTAGAACCCTCACGTAGTCTGGCCAGGCTCTTACGATCTCTAATGTCGCCCTGGGTTCTCTAATTTCTACTTGTTGGTGAAACACATTGAGAATCTCAGCATCATGTCTCCTAGATGAGAACCCTCGATGGACTAAAAATGATATCCGTGGTACACAATGCTGATACATTTAAAATAATAAGAGGAAGTAAATGTATGTAGTGTATCAATGGTTATAATAAGATACCTGAGAAACATAATTATAGTTGCTATGCTTGTGGGTTTGGTGATGATCTGATAGGAGGGAAATAAAAGCTAAGGGAAAGGGTGGCATGGCTTAAAGGGCATTCCACTCAAGAGTTAGGGGACTTCGGTCCTTCCTCCAAAGGCCAACAGCCAAGTCTTGGACAAGTCGCTGAACAGCAGCCTACAGTGGATTTCCATTTCTTCATCAGCTAATGTCCCTTTTGCTCTAAGGTTTGAGGATTCTATCTGTCATTACCATCTGGTTGACCCAGCAACTCACAGTGGGTGAAAGTGAATTCATATCTCTAAAAAGTAGCACTTCCATCAGTCACTAGATGATCAGGACCATGACAATGACTTGATGGGAGGTGTGTTGAAGTGGTAGCGCTGTGGCAGAGGGGGAACTGGCAGGGGGGCCCAGACAAGAAGGAAAGGGAGAGAGTCACGGGGTCACTGACATTCTGTGAAACCAGCTCTGCCTTAAAAGTCTTCCCTGGGCACGTCTAGCTCTTGTATAGAATTTTCCATGTTACTATTTTAGAGTACCCTTCAGATGAAAAATATAATGGGATAGAAAACACATTGAAGTAAAATATTTCTGGGAACTATTTTCAGTTGAAACTATCTCCAGGTAGACCTCAGAGAATAAAAGTTTCCCCGGTCATAAATTTCAGGCAGGCATCTTACAATGCGCTGAAAGCACTCCCATCTTCAAAGAATGGGGAGTGGACATCATTTCACATGCTCTATACTAGAAATAAACATTCGCTTTGAAAACGGTGGTCATCTTTTCCCTTTAACCTCTTTATAATGTTTTAATGTAATTATTATGGCTATAATATACACTACTGTATTGTTTTACTCTTTGAGCTATATATGCCACCCTCTCTTGTGCTATTAGGTTTTAATATTTCAACAAAAAGAATGAAAGGCAGTTTCCTAGCAACATCTGTATTCAAAGGCACAAATAGAGAAAAAGCATGATCACAACACCCTGTTTTCCCCACAGTTAATTCTTGCCTTTTGAGGGGAGTTAGCTGGCAGTGAAGAAGCCAGGTCCACACAAAGAATCCGGGGTGAGAGGCCGTGCAGCCTCACGTGGCCTTTCCTTCCGAGCATGCGCAGGCCGGGTGTTAGGGTTTGTGGCTGAACCCCTCTTTCCCAAGGTAGCAGGCAGAGTCAGTGAAATACAACCGTATGCTCTTTTGTACAAGTCCTATTAAAGATGCGGAACCAGCACTGGGGTGGGGCGGGGAAGGAGGGATTCTAAACTGGGAGGCGAGGTTGTTGGGTTCCTAGTAACCCTCATACCAACCACCTGTGAGCGCTTGGTCCGGTCCCCTCTGGGGTGTCTGGTCCTTCCCACCTCTAAACCGCTGCCGATGACCACCTTTGATGCCGTTTTAAAGTTTCATGCATTTACTTCATCAACACCACGGCTTCACTAATATCATTGCCGCACCCCCGTCACCCCGCATCCCTGGGAGATCAGGCAACTGGCTCTTTTCCGCGAAACGTGCCCCGCCTTCCCGAACCTTCCCGCCTGCACGGTGGGCCCGGTGCGCCCGTGAGATGGAAGGGACCTGACCTTCGTGGTGGGGCGGGGCAAAGTCTGCAAGAAGGAAAACCCGCTTGGTCAAGAGGACATGGTTTTCGTTCTCCTGCCTGCAGAAAAGCCAAGATGTTCACGTTTAAAGCCTGCACACGACTCCTTTTAGGCCTCTAGGGCTTTGACCCTGAAAGTCCCCGCGCAGAAACTCCGGGGAGGGGGTGGTGTGGTGTGTCTAAATATAGCGACGGCCAACTCCCCGCCCTCGGCCGGGTCCTCGCGCGGCTCGGGGACGACAGCCTTCGCTCCAGGATGCGCTCTGCCTCGACCTGAACATCGGGCCACCGGGCGTCCCCCTCGCCCCTCCACGCGCGCGGGTGGGAAGTGAATTAGGGGACCGGAGAGCGACTCCGGGGGCCGGAGCTCAGCAGTCAAGTGGCGCCGCCGCCAACTGCACGGAGCGCCGCGGGGAAGTGTCCGCCGCCGGCGCCAGGCTTGGGGACAAGGCGGGATGGAAGCGGGGTCCCGCCGGCGGCCTGAAGCCGGCGAGAGGGCCGCGCAAGCCTCACAGCGACGACAATAAAAGGAAGGGCAAAGCGTGGAGGTGCCGCGGCTGTGCGCCCAGAGCGGGGCCGGCAGAGCATCTCCCTCCGAGGGGCGGCGATAGCCGCCACCGGACTCGCGCCTCGACTTTAGGCTTCTGAAAGGGAGAGGCACTTGGACGCACTACCTCGGAAGCGTCTGCTCTGGCTTTGTGGTGGAACCCCAGTTCTTCCTTCAGTTTAACTTGTGATCCTTTCCTTCCTATTTCGGGGGCGGGGGGGAGGGATTCCACTCTGTTGGAAGAAGTTCCCAAGCCCGGCTTCCTTTCGGCGTCCCCAGCTGACTGCGAGGTTGAGCGGCTTACGGTTTTTGACGCGGGCTCGCTGAAGGCCAGAGGCGCAGCCAGGGACCCCGCGGCCTCCCTCCTCCCCGCGGGCTGGGGGCTTGCGGGCGGCAGGAGATCCAGCCACTCGTCCCTCGCGACGCGTCTCTCACCGCGTAAGTGGCGGCAGACCGGGGTGGGGAGGGACCCCGCGGAGCCGGTGTCCTGGGCTCTCCATCCTCCAGGATTTTCCCCCCAACCTCTGGGGCCGCCGCCGCCGCCACTGCCGAGACTCGGCCGTTGTATGACTATCTCGGACATAAATGAAAATTTCTTGACGGAGGGACCCGGTTTGTCCTCCCCTGCTTCGCGCGGCTGCCAGGCGCAGCTCGGGGCCGCTAGCTCACCGCGGAGGAGCCACTTTGGAGTTTTGACGCCCTCCCCACACTCCACCCCAGGGCTGGGAGGGATGTCCGGCTACTCTGGTCTGATGCCGGGATGGACAGTCACAGCCCGCCAGCCGGAGTGAGCGGCGGGGAGATGCCCGGTGCCCACCTCGCCGCCTCGGCGGCCGTGTCCTGCGGGTCAGCACCCTGAACGCGGGGACCCGAGCGCCCCCGCCCGAAGCCTCGGCCCGCGCGCCCGGGGACTGGCTGGTACCTGGAGGGAAGGGCCGGGCCGTTCCCGCGCACACCCCTCGCGGAAGGACGGCGGGACCAGCCCGCGCGGCGGCGTAGCGGCGGGAGGGAACGGCGCCTGCCTCTCCCGTCCCTCCTCCGGGCGCAAGGCGGGCCGCACCTTCCGGACACCTCCAAAGCGCCGGGGAGAACACGCCGAACTCGGCCTCCGAGAGGGGCTTCGGGGCCCGGCCCCCTCTGGCGTGGGGAGCCCGGGGCCGGGCGTGCGCGCGGGGGAGCTCCCGTTCCAGCCCCGGGGGCGCTTCGCCAGGAGGGAGTATCCGCCACGGGAACGGAGGGGCCGGAGAAGCCCTCTTGGAGTGACGCCCCCGACACGTCCTGATTACGCATTCGAAGCTATAGG
>NW_020175674.1:2816576-2816799 GCF_003031525.2 Neophocaena asiaeorientalis asiaeorientalis | reverse complement strand
TCTCGCCTCTGCGGACGGAGCCTTCCCGTCGGCGCTCCCGCTGAGCCACCCGGCCGCTCTGGGCGCCCGGTGGGTAGAGCCGGGCAGGCGCGGGACCCCGGCTGCGCGGATAATTGGGAGCGATTAGATCCCGAGATACGTCCACTCCAACCGTGGGGGGCGCCCGGGAGCTGGGCAAGGCTCAGGGAGGCGGAGCGCCCGCGTGAGGCTCGGGAGAGTGTGT
>NW_020175674.1:2775195-2816544 GCF_003031525.2 Neophocaena asiaeorientalis asiaeorientalis | reverse complement strand
TGGGGGGGAACAGCAGCTAGGTTTCCAGCGCGCCCGGAAACACGCCTCGCAGCTACCTCAACCGCCACTAACGGAAAGTCTGTCAGTGCACGTAGTCCTTCCTGCCACAGTGGTGGCCGAGGCCCAGAGGGGGCGAGCAGGGCCGGGCGAGGGGATGCTCGCTCGGGCGTAGTAGCCGAGGCTGGCGGGGAGCCCAGCGCGCAGGGGCGCGGGCCGAGGTACAGGGCCGGCGCGCCGCCCGGGACGGGATCAGGCAGTGGGTGAAGCAGGCAGTGGTGGCTTGGAGTCAGAGCGTGTGTGTTGAGGCTTCATCATCTAGCAGAGGATGGTTAATGAGAAAATGATTGGAAGCAAATGTTTATTTTTCCCTTAGGCATTTGAAATCTTTCAGTGCGTTTGAAGTTTACTACTATTTTTCCCACAATGACCATTCATTCAGTCTCCTGTTAGAGTTAGGTTTATGTGGACATTTTAAGGTAGTTTTTATGCCGTTACGCCATCATCTTTTCTTCTTCTCCTCTCCTTTTAGTTCCCCTTTTTTATGTTAAAATGAAATATAAAGACAGCAGCCATAGGAGGCCAGTAGAGAAAGTTTAAGGCACTCACTGACAGGTTCCTTGTTTCCTAGTAAAAAGATTTGCAACACGTGAATTAGGTATCTTTTAGAAATGAGGCGTGTCATCCAAACATAGCTCTCACCTGGGATGGAGGATGGGCATCGACTCCAGAAACAGTTTTTGAAATAACATGGATGAAGTGGCTGGTTTGGTAAATAGGTGAGCCTGGAATTTGACCACATAGCAGTCAGGAAATTGGTGGAGTCTACAATCTGTGTGACTCTGGTGTCTGGAAAATTTTACAGCCCCAGATTGATGTGAACTTGTAGCATGAGGTAGAATATTCCAGCCAACTTTCCATCTTACAGTGTACACAAGGAGGACGTTGTGTAGCATCATTATTACATCAAAAGGTATAATGTGTGTAAGATTCACGTTGCCTTAGATGTGGTTATTGCAGTAAATGCTAGACTTAGAGAAACGCTACTGATACTTTTCACGTTCATGCCCTCTGAGTTGATATATAATGAATCCTATTACCTAATGAGCCTGAAAAATTATTTTGACCTGTCAGGATCCACTAAAACATTTAGCAATATGATTTGTGCTCAATTTGGCAGCAGAATATATACTGTATGGAAATTGGTTTTTTGTCTTTTTACACAAGAGTTTGCTCAGAACATTCATAGCTTTGATTTTACAATACGATGCTATTTAGCGGACTTTAATTTTTGGTAATTTATGTATTGTTTATTCAGAAAGGGTGAGAGACAACTGTGGTGCTTGTGCTTTGTATCTCCTAAGCGTTGCCCTTGAACATGAATGAGGACTTCTTGTCATGCAACGTTCTCTTTTCAATATGTTGGGGTCGAATAGGTTTTTCTGGCCTTACAGAATCTTAAATTTTTGACAAATCATTTTTGAAGAGGTTCAAGTTCGAATAATTCTCTACTCACCAGGCTCTATGGGTCAATCATTGTCTTTAGTGGTAGATACAAAATAAATTATGTGCTTGTCAGTGCCACGTGCTGCTGTGAAGTTTTGCGTTACTGATTTCTAGAGCCTGAAACTGTAATGTTTGAGCGATCCGGTAGGGGTGCTAGACCCACATTAGCACAAAGACAGGAGTACCTGCACAACTACAGCGGATGCAGTAGCGGGGGACAGGCCACCTTTGCCAATTGCTACTTATGATTTTTTTTTTGCGGCTCCGGACGCGCAGGCTCAGCGTCCATGGCTCACGGGCCCAGCCGCTCCGCGGCATGTGGGATCCTCCCGGACCGGGGCACGAACCCGTGTCCCCTGCATCAGCAGGCGGACTCTCAACCACTGCGCCACCAGGGAAGCCCGCTACTTATGATTTTAAATAAGCTTTAGAGTAGCTGGATTTCACACGTTAAATTAATAAAGGAAAGTTACTTTGAGCTGTAAGTCTAACAAGACCATTAATAATAAAGGAAGTTATAAGAAAACCATTTCTAAAGCAGTGTAACTAACTAATTCTTTGTCAGCCTGGGAATCCCCAAATCTTACTTTAATAACAGGTTTTGTAGCACATTAAGGCTCTTGCCAAGAACAAGTGCACTGTGATTAATGAGGTACTTCAGGGATGGATTTACTTGGTCGACCCATGCTTCCTTGCCAAGAAGCAAGAAAAGTATGTTTGAAGTTATGTTTCAGGTGACGAAACATTTCTGTTAAATATGCAAAACCCATGATTATGATGGTATTCTAATGGTGTACAGTGTGATTTCAAGTGTTTGTGTCCCAGCCCACTGATGAGATGGCTGGCAAGAACAAGAGATGGCCTGCTGCAAATCCTTTCTTCCAATCTTTATAAATCGGTGGAAATTAGGAGAGTCTGTTCTCTTCCCGTCCTTTAGGATGTTCCCTGTTTTCAGCTGTCCTTCAGTTTAATGGAGGAGCTATTCGCATATGAGGTGACATACTTCTTTGAATGTTGTTTGTCCATTTTTAATCCCTCATCTTTTTCGGGAAAAGTTTAGAGTAAATGGTGGTAATAGAAAAACACACGATGGGCTCCATATATAAATTCGCGCCGATGGAACAAATGTGTTTCCGAGAAACAGCAAAGGCAACAGTGTGGCAGACACACGTAACTCGCCACTGTGTCCGGTGCATCTCTGCCAGGCATAATGCTGTGGATCAGAATGTATGTATGTTTTAAAGTAGAAGAAACCCTCCAGTCATCCAGGTTAGCAGCCCGGCAGTCATCCTTGATCCCTTCATTTTTCTCAGACTCGCTCCCGCTGTCCACCCAAATGATCACTGAAGTCTGTGTGTTCACGCTATAAATATTTTTCAAATCCATTCCCTTCTCTCCTTTGCTACTGCTACCCTCCCTCTCTGTTTCTCCATCCATCCCCCCTGGAATATTTATAATGGTCTCCGGCTTCTGTTCTCAGCCTTCCAGCTCTTTGCTCTGACACCACAGTGTTTTTCCCCAAATGCACATCTTATCATATCCCCTTGCCTCTAATCTTTCCATGACTCTCTACCATCTACTCATCTGTTCACTCATCCATCCATCTGCAAACACGTGAGTGTTCACGTGTGCTAATTCCCAAATTCATAAGGCGAAGGCCTCCACTCTCAAGAAGGGAAAAGACTCCAGTGCAAGCCTGTGAACAGGACTGAAACGCTGCTGTTGTAGATGTGAGTACGGAGTCATGTGGGAGGAGGGATTTAATTAGAGAGCAGTTACGTAGGTACCATGCAGATTGTTTTCACCAGTCCCACGTGCGGTGTGAGAGAGACGACCCTGAGCTGGGTGATGTGGGGAATGGAAGTACCATTCACTAACATACGGCACAAAGGGCGAGTGGCATGCTTTCAGGGGATATAATGAGTTCCGACTTGCACTTGTTCAGTTTGAAACGTTTGTCAGAGGTTCAGGGAGAGATCGTAAGTGGTAAACACACAATAGTGAACCAGGTATGCACGGTCTCTCTCCGTCGGGTCTTGGATCGGCAGCTAGAACCATTTCTGTCGCAAAGAGAGCAAAAATAAATAAAATATATTTCAAAGAACGACTGCCTTTACAGATCGAGGGCAAAATCTAGATGTCTCGATTAGAGATTCAGATTTGGAGGCTGCCAGCAGTTTTGTGCTGGTGAAAGCAATGAGTGGGACAAGTGAGGTAGCCCAGAGGTGCAGGGTGGGGTGAAAACGTGGCGGAGGACAGAGTGGGGACGCAGCTCTGTAAGAGATCACAGAAGGACCTGGGAAACCTCGACAGTGACCGCAAGGCCACAGGGAAAAGCCAGGAGGCCTTCTCTTTGTAAAAGCGAAGGCAGGAAGACATGTGCAGGAAGGAGCTGCCGTCGGCATTTCCGGTGCTGCAGGAAGAACTAGAAGAGGTGTGCTAGGATTTCATTGGTTGGTGACGAAGGAGGTTCCCTGATGGCCTTTGCCGAAGCAGCAGCAGTGGGATGGTGTCATGACTGGGATTTAAGTGGGTTGAGGATGGCTGAGAGCTGGGACGGAGGGGACAGGAGTGTAGATTAACTCCAGATTCCTTGGACCGGCTCAAAAGACCCCTCGTGACGTGGCCTCTGCCATGTTTCCTGTCTCATCTCTAATACGCTCCTGAGCCCCAGCCTTGCTGAGCGCCCCCATCCTGTATCTGCCGCCGGACACGGTATTTGCACACGCTCTTCTCTGGGGCTTTTCCCACCCCTTGCATTCTAGCTGCACAACTCCTACTGTTTCTTCAAAACACAATTCAAGGGTCGCCTCCTCTTGGGCACATCTCCCGCTGCCAGGATAATTTAGGTGCCTCTCATGTCAGCTCCCATGGGCCCCTGGGAACGACATTACCCTGGTGCTTGCCCCGCCTTGCGGTCCTTGTGAGCCACTTGGTCTGTCTCTCCCACAGGAGGGTGAACTTCCTGTACAGAAATCCTCCTATTTATCTCTGAATCCCAAGCACCTAGCAAGGTGCCCTGTATGGAGCAGACCCTCCGTACATGCCTGCTGCGTGAGTAGGTAAATCATTTTCCTTGGAAACCTTCCATACAGGAGTTGCAGAGTGAAGCAAAGCTGAAGGAATTACCAAGTCTTTTTGATTTGCTTAGAAGTAAGATACTGATGATTCATTTAGAAGAGGAGGGTATGGGCCCAGAAGCAGGAGACCTTTGCTTCCAACTTGCCCACTAATTCGCTTTGTGACTTGGAATAAGTTACTTCCCCCTCCTGGGTCTCCAAATCTTATCTGTGAAACGGGCACAGAGGTGTTTGTGATGCAGCCACAGTGATGGAGCCTGCTGTGGAGGGTCTGAAATGTAATCGGAAGGGGAAGGAGTATTTGTAATTAGTGACCTGATCTCTTAATCCTTTCCCTTCCTCCGCCCCGAGCTGCGGGCCCACCTCCTAATTGTTCGCGTTAACTCCAAACTCCTGGGGAGGGGCAGTGGGCCACACATTAGCCAGGGGGGTCTTTCTAAGGAGTTAAACAGAGAACAGCACTCCACTGTTGGACAAAGGATCTGCTGATCGCCGTCTCTACCCAGCTTCTTAGGGGCAGGGGCTGTCGTCTGGTTCTCTGCTGTATCACCAGCACCCAGCCCAGGGTCTGGCGTGTAGAAGGTGCTCCATGCGTGCAAACTGATTCACACCCTTCATCCCCCAAAATACACTGCTGGTTTCCTGGTGGAAGATGGAATGTGACCCTCTTGGCCATTCCCTGTGTGATAACCAACCTTATTATTTACATATATATTCTGTTCAGAGCTAAATCTCTGTCTATAGAAAGTGATGTTTGCATTTTATTCTCACTCCTTCAAAACCAATGATTTCCCTTAAATACAGAGAGGCCTTCTACAAGTTATACTGCTTTTTGCCCTGCTAATCTAGGAACATAAAATGCTCCATATAAAATGCTCAAATCAATCAGTTTTCAGAAATTGAAGCAATGCTGTAGTATTTGAGGATCATATTCCAATTAGAAATGTTGAAAGTGTTAAAATCTTAGCACTGGGAACGTTATGGCCCAAGAGAAATGAAACATAAGAAAAAGATATTTCAAAATGGCATGAAGTCTTGATACAAGAACCACTATAAACAAGGAAGGTAGCCAGCCGTCTTTTGATAATAGCTTGTGAAGAAGAGGTGCCAGTTTTAATTTTTAATTGCAAATGGCTATTTTGGTGACTGAGAGCGCCAGCAGAGCGAGTCTTCGCCCAGCCCACTGCTGTGAAAGTGCTTGAAACGGCCCAATTGCTGGGCCGCCATAGCTTCTAGTTGTGTTTAACGACGGGTGGGTGTTTTCACTTCGATTTCCTTTTCCTTCAACCATTTCAAGGATGCTATTTGAAGTTTTATTTGGTTTCAACCTGGTAGACAGATTGGCTACACAACTGCATGTTTCATAATTTTTAAAATTCTTTGATGGCTCTCAGAGTTTTAGGTGATCCTTTTGATACTTTGTTATCAGTCTGTGGAAGTAGTGAGTTTCCGAAATGTTACTGAGGTCATCTATTGATAAACTGAAAAATACTTTGTGCTTTTTCCATTTTATATATCTGTATTTCTCTCTCTCTATATGCACACATGTATTCCATACATAGTGTCCTAGCACAGAACTTGTTAGTGCAAATATTTATGTTTACCTTATTTTTGCTCCTCTAAAAGTAAATAAGACATTTGACTAGAATGCAATTGAAAATAAAAAGATCATATGGAGATTATATCATAACTTGAAAGATATTTAAATTTAACTGTGTATGAAGAAAACACTTTTGACAAACTTACTCATAGTCTTTGTTGCTTCCATTTGTAGTACCTGTGAGGTCATTCTAGAAACTCAGTTCCGTCTTCAGTCAGTGGCAGGATCATTTATAATTATCATGTTATAATTTCTCTCTCTTTTTTTTAACAGTCAATTCAGATGAATACTTAACAGTCATTGTGTGTACCACTGAATGTTCTAGGTGCTGGTGGTGTAAAATGGGGAACCATGCTGGACCATGACCTCAAGGAAAGGGCAATGTGATTAGATTCGGATTCGGTTATCAACTTTACTGATTTCGTGACTATGAGCAAGTTGCTTCCAATACCATCAACTTAACCTGTAAAACAGGAACAATAATATTACATCAGGGTATTGCGATATTTTATATGTATCTAATATATATGCATATAATCCCAGTGAGCACATGGTCATTATTGAAACAGGAGAGAAATACAGAGGCAATGTGATGGAGGGAGGGACTGCTCTGTCCAGGTCCAGGATGCTCTCCTGTAGGTGCTGGGCAGTTTTTGAATTTGGTGGGTTTAGGCAGGTGGTAATGTCATTGAATTTACACTGTAGATTGTCCCGTCTGCCAGCTTTAGGAATGATGGCCTAAAGGGGACAAAGGAGGCGGGAGATCCATTTCAAAACTGTGATTTCAACTGAGGCAAGAAATAATTAGGACTTGGACGGGGGGCAGTGGTAGCAAAGATGGAGAAGAAAATATGGCCCTGATGGTGCAGTGGTTAAGAATCCGCCTGCCAATGCAGGGTCCGGGAAGATCCCACATGCTGCGGAGCAACTAAGCCCGTGCGCCACAACTACTGAGCCTGCGCGCCACAACTACTGAAGCCCCGGCGCCTAGAGCCCGTGCTCCGCAACAAGAGAAGCCCGTGCACCACAACAAAGAGTAGCCCCAGCTCGCCGCAACTAGAGGAAGCCCGCGTGCAGCAACGAAGACCCAACGCAGCCAAAAATGAATAAACTAAATAAATAAATTAAAAAAAAATACAGTGATAGAGTTGCAATGTATTAGAGGGGTCAACGTGGAAGATGAAGAAGGATGGATTTGCTGTTTCCCGGCTCCTGGTTTGGGTGGTGGGCTACGTAGTGGGGGCCGTTAAATGAGATTGAGAATACAGGGGGGACAGCAGGCTGCAGGGGATGTGGAGGTGACAGATGAGTTTAGTTTGAAGATGCTGAGCCTTCGGTGACTGTGGGCTCCTCGCTATATACATCTGGCAGCTGTGGATGAAGGTTTAAGAGACACGGAGGTACCGACAGCGCTTAAAATCACAAGGAGAGTGTATAAAAGAGAGAGGGATGGAAACATGGAAAATACCGACACGTAAGGGTGAGCAGAGAAAGGGAAAAAAAATGGAGCAGACAGCGAGATGGAAGGAAACACTGGACAGAAGGATGGCCAGGAGGTCGTGGAAACCAAGGGTACTGAGAGAGTTTCAAGAAATAGTCCACTATGAAATATAGGCAGTGGTTCCCACTGGATCTGATGGCAGCACGGGAGGCGTCAGTGAAGGAAGCGCTTAGGGCAGAAGCCAGGATGCTGTTCGCTGGGAAATGAATCGGAAGTGACGGGAGGAATCGGTGAGCGTGAGCCCTGTATCCAGTTAGTTTAGTGGGAATATTAACAAGAGAGACTGAACTCTAGCTTGAAGGAAACACAAGACTAAGGGGGAGAACAAGGGAGGGGAACGTGTAGGAAAGAAGATTATTTACCATCAGTGGTAGTCATTGTAATTATTGATTATATGCTGGACGTTGTTCTTAATGCCTTACACACGTTCAGTCTTTTAATCTCAGAACAGCCCTAAGAGGTGCTATTTAGGATCATCATCTCCTGTGAACAGACCAGGATGCTAAGGCAGGGTGAGGGTCAGTGATCTGACCATGGTCAGCCAGCCACCGACTTAATGGCACAACAGGGCTTTGAACCGGGCAGGTTGGCTGGCAGCCCATGTTCTTAACCACTGTAATCACCACTATTGTGGACGATGCCTGTGGGCCCAGGGCCCCTCCTATTACATGGATGGCATCATTTCAAAAAACGGCTTTGCGGGGTGGGGTGGGATGAACTGGGAGATTGGAATTGCCATATATACACTTGATACTATGTATAAAATAGATAACTAATAAGAAACTATGGAATTGACGTATATACACTATTGATACTATGTATAAAATAGATAACTAATAAGAAACTACTGTAGAGCACAGGGAACTCTACTCAGTGCTCTGTGGTGACGTAAATGGGAAGGAAATCCAAAAATGAGGGGATATATATGTATGTACAGCTGATTCACTTTGCTGTACAGCAGAAACAGACACAACATTGTAAAGCAATTGTACGCCAATAAAAATTAATTTAAAAACATAAATAAAAATTTAAAAATGCTTTGGGGTGTGGTATAGCTCTTAGCAAAATAGCATATGCACAATAAATATTGTTGAAAAAAATGAATGATGGTTAAAACCTCTTATAACTTAGTATCAGAGAATTACATGTAACTTAACAGTATTAAGTATTATTAACAGTTTCTGTCTCCAAATTCTAACCAGCTCAAGTTTTAATTTTTCCATAGAGTTTCTCTTGATAGCTCTGGGTTATTTCCTTACTTTTATTTACCTCACAGAGCTTTTATTATTTGGACCATGTATTTTAGCCCTTAATGACATTCTTGCATTGCTTTCTAATTGGATCGTTTAACTAATTCTTCAAAAATAATTTGTGTCTAAAGAAACCAAAGCACCCTTTTTATTTGTATCTCCTATGGCATCAAGCCCAGATTTTTATCCTTTGTTTTTAATCAAAATTTACCTAGTCTGTCGCTACCAGGGGGACTATTTGAATGCTATAACTTTTTAATTTTTTTCAAACAGGAATTTCCTTAAGTTCTACTAGTTTAAATTGTGGAGCAACTTTTATTGAGGACCCAAATTGCTATAATAACTTCTTAATAGCATTTCTTATAAACATTAAATTTTGAATTTATACTTGCACTGCAGAATGCCTAAGATTCATTTAAACTAGCAGCAGTTGCTTCATTTATGTTCCACAATGGCTGAATGTACCATAGAACCATTTGCTCCAAACTGATTTTACCGGATTTTCTTTCTTTAAACTAATAGAATACTCATGTTTTCTTCACACTAACATAAATACCTTCCATTTAGTCTCCATGCTTCCTTCTCCCCTCCCCCATACACATTTTTTCCTGGATGTTTCTTCCTTTCTTTCTCTCATTTGTCCCATCATCTTTCCCCCTAACTAAACTATTCCTAGTCTTTTTTTTTCCTTCCTCTCTGAGCATCTATATTTCTGAAATGAGTTTTCTCTTTATTTCTTTTTACCAGGTTGTGTAATTTGATTTCTCTTCCCCTTAAAGCTGTCTGCTCTTAATCAGGAGATGGGCTGACCCTGTAATTGCTTACAGGCTGCAAGAGTGTCCTGCATCAGCAGACCTGGCCACCTAATGTACACATTGCTCTGCAGTGATTCACTGAGGCCTCCAGAAAGATGCGGGGGTTAGAGAACCCTACTTTTCTGGGAGTTTTAGTGAGGCTCAGGTTTCTTAGGAAAAAAGAGAGTGAAGCCTTACAATTTCTCTGATGCTTTCTAATATCTACCTGTTATTTCTGAAATCTGGGAGTACTCAGATATTCCGTGAATAACTTTTAAAAGATCATACTTTCCATTTTGGAAGTTGACTACTCTATGTAGCTGAGAAAGAAATTATTTTTATTCCTGATGGAATTATTGTAGAAAAAAGCACATTGGAGAAGTCAATGTGTCTGTCACGTAGAGTTAAAGAGCAGGTAACTTAAAGTCATTCATCGCATGTCCATCAATAGACGGAGGAAGGAGATGTGATACAAATATATGATGGAATATTACTCAGCCATAAAGAAGAACGAAATCTTGCCAGTTGTGACAACAAGGATGGACCTTGAGGACATTGTGTTGAGTGAAATAAGTCAGACAGAGAAAGACAAATACCACATGATCTCACTTATATGTGGAATCTAAAAAGCAAAACAAGTGAACAAACAAAACAAAATAGAAACAGAGTTATAGATACAGAGAGCAAACTGGTGGTTGCCAGAGGGAGCAGGGGGTTGGGTAAAATAGATGAGGGGGGGTTAAAAGGGCACAAACCTTCAGTTTTAAAATAAACCAGTCACAGGAATCTAATGTATGGGATGGAGAATATAGTCAATATATAGTCTATAGCATGGTAATAATTCTGTCTGGTGACGGTTTCTAGACTTATCATGGTGCTTATTTCGTAATGTATTTGATTGTCAAATCGCCCTGCTGTACACCTGAAACTAACATAGTATTGGATGTCAACTATACTTCCATAAAAAAATATTTACCATGTAGACTGTTTACAGTTGTTAGCAAATTCTTTTCTCAGTGAGCCAGGAAATAGGTCTATAATTTGGCAACAGAGAGCTGCAGTTCTCCTGTTTAATTGGAGGTTAAAGCATGGACTCAAACTGCAAGTTGTCAGGGGAGTGCATAGGAGAGAGAAAACCACCTGTATTTTTTCCTAGTTGGAAATTTTTCCAAAGCGTAGGCTTTGTGAAAGCTATTCCCACAATCTTTTACGGAAGAGGTACCAAGTTTAGGGCTCCCTTTTCTCTAAACCTGTTTCCCCTCATACCTGAACGAATCTGGGACTGGATGGGATTGAGAATTTGGGTTCTTCTCCCATGTGTGGGTCATCGAATACATTTCTCAGCTTTCTGAGTTGTACAGTTAAGACATAATTCTTCACTGTGTGTTCAATAACGTGACCTCATGCTATGTATAAGGACCTGAACTACACCAGAACTACAGAAACTGAACGGAAATAAGACACAGCCTATTCCTTCAAGGAATTTTTACTCCAGAGGGGTATGAGTTTACTGTTTACTGAGTTACAAAAACCACCTCTCTGAGTTGACAGGATGAAAGCAAAGGTTGGCCTTTCTCCAGAGGCATTTAGCTACTGCTCCTATTAAAGGGATTTTCAGGGTAAAGTCTGATTACCGTACAGAGAACTGCTGACTGTCAGCTCTCTTGACCCCTTGGGAAACATGGAAGCTGGGTGCCCAGCTGCCCATGCAGGTGGGCATTCAGTTCAGTGCCTCCCACACAGAGACCAAACCCAGGAGTTCCCACTGATCACAGTATTTTCCAAAGAGCAGTGATTAAACTAGTTAAACTAAATGTTCTAGTTAATACAACATTCTGAGTATGTTTAATTTGCTCTCAAGTGCGTTTAAAAATAGAAAAGAAACCAATGCTGCTTCATAGTACTTTGTTTGAGGATGTTATTTTTTTTCTCCCCAAAATGACTTACAAAAAATAATGCAAACCAAAAGTTTTTTTTTTTTAATCAAATGAAATGCCTGTTTATCTTCAGTATATATGCTAAATTTATACTCTTGTTAACTTTATTTTAGTACGTGGGGGAAGATATTACCATGGGGCCTGGAATTCATTCATTCTTTATTTCATTCATTCACTATTTGAGTGCCCACCTCATGTCATGTCCTTGGAACCCTTTGGAAACACTCTTTCCCATTTGATCGACTTTCTCCAGGCATGTGGGAAATGGCTCTTTTTCTTCAACCAGAGAGTGGCTCTTCAGGGTGAAGATAAAGCCATTGGGTGTGAGAATGTGTGTTCACTGCAGTCCTAAGGGTGCACTTGGCTATCTCCTTAAGACTACAGCCTAACCTTCAGATGTATTTCTGAACCAGATGGGCAGTCAGGTGACAGAATTACACGGTGACATTAAACTGGTTTCAAATTTACCGGAGCCAGAGGATTAGATCCTCTAGTTCTGCTCTGCTCCATCAAATGGAAAAGGCGAGGAAGTTGGATGTCAATACAAATGACTTTGGGGAAACTCATTTATAACCTTCAAGATAAGATCACGTGGACCTTGACATCTGGAAGAAATGACAGTCACTCTGTTTAGGGGCAACATTATCTCCAAGCTTGAACATTCACATTGGCACCCAAGTTTTGTTCCGTAGAAGAAAATCAGATAAGTCCTTTAGATTCACATCCACCAAAGAATAAATAGAAAGAGATGGTTGACAATCAGCACAGAGGAACCAGCTAGGCACTGAGATGGCCCTGCAGACCTTCCAAAGGTAGGACAGGAGACACACGAGGAAAGGAAAAAGTATGCAGGTCACATTGGTGCCAACGGTGTTAACTTCTGCACGGTCACTCGGGCCACCAGTTTGGTGGGACAACGTTTCAGTTATTCTGTCTCTCAGTGGAAGGGACTGTAGTCATTCCACTGAAAGTGGAAGTTATCTTTAGCAGGAAAGATTCCCTTACATGGATCCAGAGCTTTTCCTCCAATGTGGGACCTGATGAGTTACTTTACAAATGACTGTTCCCAAACTAGTTGGGTCATGCTGTGGAGAGCTGTTTTTCAGAGTTCGTGGGTATGGAGTTTTATTCCAGGCTTTGTGGCAGGAAGTGGATAATACAAATAAATTTATAGATGGCACCAAAGGAGGTGGCTTAGACAACCATAAACAAGAATAGTTAAGAAACTATCGCATTGTACCAGAGAAAACAGAATACTCATCTAATTCAAGGGTAGGTACCATAATTCACAATTGTCATTAATGAGGGAGCATTCTTTTTTCCTCCAAAAAAGGTGAAAGGCAATTACCCGAATTTTTTTCTGTTTGTCATTGGTCCAAAGTCCCTTTCCACGTTGCAGCCTTAATATAGATTTCCAAAGCACGTGACGATACACTGGAGAGACGTAGTCACGTTAAATCTATCGTGTGTGTGTTTTTCATACTTGCTCGCAGAGCCGCATGTGAAGCTGGTGGTTATGCCAGAGTTAGTGTCTGGGGGGTGGGGTGTAGGGGGGTGCAGCGACACAGCACCATGAGGGCCTGGCCTGGAGCATCAGCCATGGGACGGTGAAGGAGGGGAGGAGAGCAGAGAGTTCAGAGGGAGAACCAGAGTTCCTAGCCCTGGATCGGCGTTTGATAGACAGAGAGATGAAAGAATCAGAGTTTTCACGGTTTCAAGCAAATATGACTGTGACTAAGCAAAGATGCTCAATTCTGTTTTAGGGAGAGACGGGATGCACAGGTGAGCATATAACCTATTTGAGCTTTGGGAGAGGGAGGAGAGGGTCATTAGTTAGTGATGTAGAGGTGCTGGTAACAAAAAAGCTGTTGGAGAAGAATGTAGGGAGAGAGGTTTAGGGAATACTGGCATTTGGGGAGAAAAGAGGAGAAAAGGGGCTTGTGAAAGAGACAGAGAAGAGAAGGACTCGATACAGGGTAACACAGCATCCACAGGGGGACCAAGTCTCAAAGAAGGAGTGCAATGGGCTGAGAGTATTATAAAGAAAAGAAATGAAGCTCTGAACATTGGGGTGTATATGCCTTGTCTTTTTCCCCTCTTTTATTTTCAATTTAATTAATTAATTAATGTGTTTATTTTTGGCTGCATTGGGTCTTCGTTGCTGCGCACGGGCTTTCTCTAGTTGCAGCGAGTGGGGGCTACACTTCGTTGCGGTGCGCGGGCTTCTCATTGCGGTGGCTTCTCTTGTTGTGGAACATGGATTCTAGATGCGTGGGCTTCAGCAGTTGTGGCACGCTGGCTCAGTAGTTGTGGTTCGCGGGCTCTAGAGCGCAGGCTCAGTAGTTGTGGTGCACGGGCTTAGTTGCTCCTTGGCATGTGGGATCTTCCCGGACCAGGGCTCGAACCCGTGTACCCTACACTGGCAGGCGGATTCTTAACCACCGCGCCACCAGGGAAGCCCTGTATATGTCTTTTCTAATTAGTGATTTCCTTTCCTTTGGATATACGCCCAGGAGTGGAATTGCTGGATCATATGGTAGCTCTATTTTTAGGTTTTTGAGGACCCTCCCTACTGTTCTCCATAGTGGCTGCACCAATTTACATTCCCAGCAACAGTGTAGGAGGGTTCCCTTTTCTCCACACCCTCGCCAACATTTATTATTTTGCTTGTCTTTGTGATGATGGCCATTCTGACGGGTATGAGGTGATATGTCGTGGTGGTTTCAGTTTGCATTTCTCTGATGGTTAGTGATGCTGAGCGTGTTTTTATGTGTCTGTTGGCCACCTGTATGTCTTCTTAGGAAACCTGTGTATTCAGGTCATCTGCCCATGTTTTAATTGGACTGTTTGTTTCTAGATATTGAATTATGTGAGCTCAGTATATACTAGGAATATTAACCCCGTATGAGACATATCATTTACAAATATCTTCTCCTGTTCAGTAGGTTGTCTTTTTGTTTTGTTGATGGTTTCCTTCACTATGCAAAAGCTTTTAAGTTTAATAGGTCCCATTTGGGTTGTTTTTTTTTTTTTTTGCTTTTTTGCTTTTGTTTCCCTTGCCTGAGGAGACAGATCCAAAAAAATATTGCTACGACTTATGTCAAAGAGTGTACTGCCTATGTTTTCTTCTAGGAGTTTTATTGTTTCCTGTGTTACATTTAGAGAGGCATGGACATATATACACTACCAAACGTAAGGTAGGTAGCTAGTGGGAAGCAGCCACATAGCACAGGGAGATCAGCTCGGTGCTTTGTGACCGCCTGGAGGGGTGGGATAGGGAGGGTGGGAGGGAGGGAGATGCAAGAGGGAAGAGATATGGGGACATATGTATATGTATAACTGATTCACTTGGTTATAAAGCAGAAACTAACACACCATTGTAAAGCAATTATACTCCAATAAAGATGTAAAAAAAAAAAACTTAAGTGTTCATGAACAGGTGAATGGATAAAGAAAATGTGATACATACACACACCCACTGGAATATTACTCAGCCATAAAAAAGAAAGAAATTTTGCCATTTGCAACAACGTGGATGGATATGGAGGGTATTATGCTTAGTGAATCAAGTCCAAGAAAGACAAATACATTGTTTTGACTTACACGTGGTATCTAAAAAAAAAGAATGAATATAACAAAACAGAAACAAACTCGTTGATATGAGAACAAATTAGTGGTTACCAGTGGGGAGAGGGCCAGGGGGGTGGGGGAAGGGCAAGAGATGGGCAAGAGATTAAGAGGTACAAACTACTGGGTATACAATAAGATTCAAAGATGTAACCTGCAGCACAGGGAATAGAGCCAATAGTTTGCAATAACTTTACATCGAGTATCATCTATAAAAATATTGAATCACTGTTGCACACCTGAAACCATTGATAATTAACATTGTAAATCAACTATGCTTCAATATAATTACAAAATGCTGCTGACAGAAGTTTCTTAATTTCTTGAGGAAAAAAAAGAGTAGATGTAAAAAGAGGCAGTGATGTAGACAAGCAGCATAGAGCAGGGGCGGCCAGAACCTGGAAGGGGGGGGGGCCACCCGGGAGGGGACAGGTCTGCAGCCCCACGTGCTCCGAGGACATCTGCGTCACAGGGAAGAAATTGCGTCCTGGGAAAAGGGCCAAAGTAACCCAGCAACCAGGCAATGTGGAGCACAGCAGTCAGCATTCAGAAGGCATCCCGCAGGTGTAAGGGATGTCCTGAAGGTGTATCCTGAGATATGGGGGTGCCCAGAGAGCCTCTGTGAGCAGACAGGGAAGTCTGGTGTGAGAGCAGCCTTGCAGTCCAAAGAGAGACACGGGTAAGTGCAAGGCAGTTCCAAAGAGTCTGTGATACAGCGCCGGCGCTGGGAGAGGAAGGAGAAGACAGACTGGACTGCGTAACTGACAATGAAATTGCTGCAGAGAGCGGGGAAACGGGAGATTAGGGAGCGACAGAGTACAACCAAGCGCTTCTTTATTTCTCCAGGCAGCTGGAAAACTGCACAAATATAAAAGCCTAGGGAAAGGCCCCCCAGGTGGAGAAAGGTGAAGGTGATTGAGAGGACCAAGACTCTGGAGGAAGAGAGCTAGGGATAGATGGTAAGTGAAGGTCTGGGATGGTGGCTTTGGGTGTGAGAAGCAAGCCCCGGGAGGTAGGTTAACAAGGCTTCTGGACAGCGACAAACGCCCTGATGCAGGTAGAAGGCTCTGCACGTGACATTCTGAGATCTCCCCGACGGTGGTGCACAGGCGAGATTTAAAAGGCGTAGGGACCCTAACTCAGATCTGGCAGCCGCCTCCCAGGTAAAGGGAAGGAGGGATGCTCTGGAAGTGACATGGTGACCTTGGGCAAGTCCCCGGCTTCTTGGGGCCCGAACACCTGGTAAATGTGGAAATGTGCAGGTGTGAAAGCACCTTACTGTAACAGTAGGCACATGTAAAAACACGTTTAATGAATAAATCAATGAACACATTACTTATTTTACAGTAGCACTGTATTTGGTGCTAGGATTGCATACCAAGAGATTTACTGTTGTCTCTAGAAGCTCTCTGCACTGGAACAAAAAGATGTTTCTATAATCTCTCTATTTTTGAATCTACAGAGAAAAGCACATTCTTAAAGCTTAAAGTTGGAAAGATTGTCAGGGACTACTGCTTTGACACATTTAGTAATAGGTTCACAGAGCTGCAAGGACCTTTGGTGACCTATTCCTACACTGTCCTTTCTTAGCTGGGAAAACTGTGGCTACAGAAAAGTCAAGTGACTTGTTCCACATCAAACACTGCCAGGGAGGGGCAGCCCTGGTGGCTGGGCCTCCCATCAGCCTTACTGAGAAGACTTCGCGATCTGCCCTACGCTCCCTCTAGTGAAGGTTCTCTGAGGTTTTAATACAATGAGAAGTGGGCAGCGACAAATTAGGAGTTTGGGATTAACAGGTACACACTATATATAAAATAGATAACCAACAAGGACGTACTCTACAGCACAGAGAACTTTACTCAGTATCTTGTAATAACGGTAGGGGAAAAGAATGTGAAAAAGAATATGTGTGGGGTGTGTGGTGTGTGTGTATGAAACTGAATTACTTTGCTGTACACCTGAAACTAGCACAACATTGTAAAATCAAACATCAATAAAACGAAAACAGAAAAATAAGTAGTGACATTTCAAATCCTATTGTTTGTTCAACTCTTATATGAAGCGTAGTCTTTTTTCTTTTAATAAATTTATCTATTTTGTTTTTGGCTGTGTTGGGTCTTCGTTGCTGCACGTGGGCTTTCTCTGGTTGTGTGAAGCATATTCTTTTTTTTTAAACAGAGAACAGGAGTATTTATTTATTTATTTATTTTAAAATGTATTTATTTATTTTGGGCTGTGTTGGGTCTTCGTTTCTGTGCGAGGGCTTTCTCTAGTTGTGGCAAGCGGGGGCCAGTCTTCATCGCGGTGTGCGGGCCTCTCACTATCGCGGCTTCGTTTGTTGCGGAGCACAGGCTCTGGATGCGCAGGCTCAGTAATTGTGGCTCACGGGCCCAGCCGCTCCACCGCACGCGGGATCTTCCCAGCCCAGGGCTCGAACCCGTGTCCCCTGCATTAGCAGGCAGATTCTCAACCACTGCACCACCAGGGAAGCCCGAAGCATATTCTTTTAAAAAGCAGTTTAGAACCTTTTCTCTCTGTATGTTAACAGAGAAAATATTCCTCTCTGTTACAAATTCCTAAAAGCCAGTAAAAGACATTATTTTTACACCTTTTTTTTTTTTTTTGCGATACGCGGGCCTCTCACTGCTGTGGCCTCTCCCATTGCGGAGCACAGGCTCCGGACACGCAGGCCCAGCGGCCATGGCTCACGGGCCTAGCCGCTCCGCGGCACGTGGGATCCTCCCGGACCAGGGCACGAACCCGTGTCCCCTGCATTGGCAGATGGACTCTCAACCACTGCGCCACCAGGGAAGCCCAAGACATTATTTTTTATGACTTTTCTTTCTTCTGAAGGAGTCAAATTCTGAAGCAGGGGTCTCTTTAGGGGTTAAAACATATATTGACTTGCTTTTCAAAGGCTCCAGTGAATGGAGAGAGCAAATAAGAAACAAAGTAGTATTTAGAACCTTAGTGTTAATATTCAGTAAACTACAGTTGCAGCACTGTGGTTTCTTTCCAGATAGGAAAATTTTGTGAGAGATAGCCCCAGAATTCGAGGGAGTGGGAGAAAGTACATGTAAACATTATATGAGGATCCAAAAGCCCCTCTTTCATTCTGTGTCTCTGTCTCTCTGTCTGTCTCTGTTTCTATCTCTGTCTCTGTCTCTCACAGACACACACGCACACACACACACACACACACACACACACACAGACAATCTAATCACACTTGATAAATTCATGAGGGGAAAGCAGATGTGTTCATCCAGAAATTCAGATGAGCTCACACATCTGTACATAGGTACACCCAGTGCCCTGCTTGTATGCCCAGGAGGGCCTGGACCCGGACAGTCAGACCCAGGCAGGAGTAGCAGGGTGAGGTCACCCTCCTGATGTCTGGAAATTCTTGCCCTGTCCATGGGGTGAGGCACATCTCCAGCTTTGCAAGCACAGTGTCTTCTTTTTTAATGTGAGTGGGTAAAATTAAGTTAAACTTGGTTTCCACCCTCCTGCTGTTTCTTTGTCCGTATCTAATATGCTTTTTATAGTTCATATTGTCATTAGAAAACTAATGGTTTCATTAGCGAATTATGAGGGAGAGGAATTTGGGTGGGGTTTAAATTGCTGGCTTAAAGATGGCCATTTTTGCATGAGTCATGTACCTACCTACACTCACTGCAAGGTTGACGTGTCCTATTGGTGGTTCTTCAGACATCTTTTTAGTTAAGAAAATTCTGAGGCAGAGAAGTGACTTGGAGAAAATGAAGGGCTCTCATTTAATTTTATGAACAATTCTTTATGCCTTAAGTTACTCCCATGATCTTTGAATACCTAGGACATCCTTTCTCGGGCGTCAGACCCCCCCCCCCCCAGTGGTCCTGATGCAGAGCTGCTTCATGGACCACCCAGCACAGCCAGCGGGGCATGGGGGTGGAGGGTCCATTCTCCTTGACACATGGCTGTTGCTTTTTTCCTTAGAGAAGAGGGTTGCTTTGGCACCACAAAGCAAAGAGCACTTTACAAAGGCCTCCATTTGTACACAAATGCAAAGCACTTACCCTGGCCCTCAAATAAAGGGACCCTGCAGTTAATAAACTCTGACCGTCTGTATGAAAGAAAGTCTGATCCTGTGACATTTGTGAAACATCCTCACTCGTCCAGCCCACAGGCCACATCCACACCCCAGGTAGTGTTGTCAGTCTTTAAAAAACTTTGATGGCTCCTAAATACGGCCCCAGTAGTTACTCGCTTGTTACAGAGGCCAGAATTTTCTTTCATTCAGAGATCTGTGTCCTTTGCAAAGGTGTATGCATGAGAATTTTCCCTGAAGCATTGTTTTGTTTTCAAAAAAGTACAGAAACAACTAGATAATCAATGACGGTAAACTTGTCCAAGGGAAAACTGTGCATCCTTTGAGAAGAAAGAAGGAAGTATGCATGACATGGTTTCTAAAGTGAATTATTAGGTGAAAAAGAATCAAGGTATAACACACCATATGTAGTGTACACAAGATCCACTTTTGTAAATTAAAAACACACACACACACACAGTAGATTCTCATTTTCCATGCTAGTTAGGGCCTATGAATGCACTGCGAACACTGAATTAGCGAATACAGAATCATTGCTCCTAGCAGAAACGGGGATAGGCTCCTTGGAGTTTTTGGTCACATTTCCATCAACCGATCGATACATAACCTTGTTTCCTCCTTCTTCTGTGTCTTCTTCCCTCCTGTCCCACTTCCGCCACCCCGTTCTCTCAATGAGGAGTGTGTATTTTCTGAAGAGATCTACAGACAAGATCTTATTGGAGCCAAGTTTATCATAATGAATACCCACTGAATCAGGCTCTTTGCAAAGTTGGTCAATATAATTTTGCAAATGAAGAGCGTTTTACAAATGCTGAGTGTGACACTCCGAATATGAGTTCTCTGGGTAATTTGTGTTACAGAATATTACCCATCTCCCTGCACCTTGGGAAGACTAGACTTCAGGGCACTTGAACTCTGCAAATACTCTTGCTTTAATTCTTACCTGGTTCTCAGAATGGACGCTTAATACGTAGGAAACAACTTGACTAATATTAAGGATGTAACGGCAGCTATCAAGTTGTATGTGACACACATGTGGAAATTCCCTTCAAGTAGATTCCAGTTTCTGTCTCTCCCCCCAACCTCGCTGGTGGCAGAAGAGGTGACAAGTCCCCAGGTTTGGTCTCCACCTTCCCCAGGACATCCAGAACTCAAGAGGATCCTTTTCTGGCTTGTCCCAGCTCCTGTGCTTGGTTTCTTGGATTATTTTTGAAGGCTTGCCATTCATAACTTGTAACTTTAGAAAAGAGAGAAAAGCTTTAATTTTGTCTACTGTTTCCTTCCTTGCATATATCACAGTGTTCTTTTCTTTTGCCACCTATGGAAAGTAACCTCCCTGAAAGACTTTCTTCCTAATTAATCAGGAGATTTTCACTTTCCCCCAGGTACTTCCTGTGATTTATTGTAACACTGGTTAAAAGCATGCTGAAGCTGAGCTGACAATGGGTAAAGAAAAAGATGTATAAGACATGCACACATCCAATTATATTTGGGATTCATTAGTATTAATGGTCTCCCGTGGGCTGTTACCCTCTGTCCATCCTTAGTTTGTAACCTAAAGTCATTCAAATTTCTGTGTAATTGGATTTCTGCCAGATGGATCGATTCCATCCATCACTGTATTTCTTCTCAAACATTGAGAATACTGTCTTTTAAAAATGTTTGTATGCCTATACACGTATATAATCAAGATGTGTAAAAACACCCCTTTGTTTGAAAAGAAAAGTTAACAGCCTTGTAAAGAATAACTTTGGCAACAAATGGTGAAGTTTATTTTAAGAATAAACTTTGTTCATATGTGGACCTCTGAAAATCAAAATAGGAAGATTTATCAAGTGTTTATTTTTCTTACCAAATATGACAGTTACCCACAAGTAGAACAGGTTGTAGTTACTGCAGATCCTGTGTCTGTAAAACCACAGGTTTTTAGGAAGAAGCATTTGGACACCTCGTGGTCTGCATCGTTTACAGCTGCATCTGTACATAGGAGCCTTTGGTAAAATGAAATGGACCTTTTTGGATCAGAACCAGTGTGCTCCACTGGCCAAGGCTTTCTGGAGTTACTGTGGATGCTTCTGGCTGGGAACTCGCCGGGATCAAGTTCTCTGTGGTTGGTTTAGTGTCTTTGTCCTGTGAGTGTACATTGCAAGGTGATGCTGCCGTCCACGGTGAAGCGCGCACCCTCGGTGCTTTGCCCCATTTACATATCACCATCCAGCCATGTCGGTGAGCACGGATGTATGAGCCACCATGACCTTGTGCACCTGAGTCACATTGGAAGGGGTTCTTCTTGTTTACTAGCCCTATAAATCTATAAATGACTACAGATAAATGACTTAGACTCCTCCAATGCACACAACCATCCAATTCTCTTCCTAAAAGCAGAGACCAGGTGCAGCACCAAAGCATCACCAGATGATGCCTTGGTGAGCATAGGCATAGGACAGTCAGATGCTGGTCCTGTCCTGTGGGTCCAGGGACCATTGCCTGTTCCTATTCTGATTCTATATAAGGGATGTGGAGAGGTGCCTCCCTCCTGAGACCACCATTCCTTAGGCCAGGGGTAGCACACCACAGGCCACATCCAGCCTGCTACCTGAATTTTTTTGTTTGTTTGTTTTTTTTGTGGTATGCGGGCCTCTCACTGTTGTGGCCTCTCCCGTGGCGGAGCACAGGCTCCGGACGCGCAAGCTCAGCGGCCATGGCTCACGGGCCCAGCCGCTCCGCGGCATGTGGGATCTTCCCGGACCGGGGCACGAACCCGTGTCCCCTGCATCGGCAGGTGGACTCTCAACCACTGCGCCGCCAGGGAAGCCCCTGAATTTTTTTTTTTTTATTGGAGTATAATTGATTTATAATGTTGTGTTAATTACAGATGTACAGCAAAGTGATTCAGTTATACATGCATATATATGTATTTTTTTCAGATTCTTTTCCCTTATAGGTTATTACAAAATATTGAGTTTCCTGTGCTGTACAATAGGTCCTTGTTGGTTATCTGTTTTATATACAGTACTGTGTACATGTCAATCCCAAACTTCTAATTTATCTTTCCTCTTTCCCCTTTGGTAACCATAAGTTTGTTTTCTATGTCTGTGGGTTTAGTTCTGTTTTGAACCGTAAGTTCATTTGTATCTTTTTTTTTTCAGATTCCACCTATAAGTGATATTGTATGATATTTGCCTTTCTCTGTCTGGCTTACTTCACTTAGTATGATAATCTCTAGGTCCATCCACCTTGCTCTAAATATTTCATTCTTTTTTATGGCTGAGTAATGTTCCATTGTGTATACATACAACATCTTCTTTATCCATTCATCTGTCAATGGACATTTATTTTTAAATGTTTTTCTATAAGTGATTTTGTCTTTTTAAAAATTTATTTTTTAAAATTTATTTTGGGCTGTGTTGGGTCTTTGTTGCTGCACGTGGGCTTTCTCTAGTTGCAGTGAGCAGGGGCTACTCTTCGTTGCAGTGCGCGGGCTTCTCATTGCAGTGGCTTCTCTTGTTGTGGAGCACAGGCTATTGGCACGCGGGCTTCAGTAGTTGTGGCACTCGGCCTCAGTAGTTGTGGCCCGCCGATTCGAGAGCGCAGGCTCAGTAGTTGCGGCACACGGGCTTAGTTGCTCCGTGGCGTGTGGCATCTTCCCTGACCAGGGCTCGAACCCGTGTCCCCTGCATTGGCAGGTGGATTCTTAACCACTGTGCCACCAGGGAAGCCCCTGTCAATGGACATTTAGGTGGCTTCCATGTCCTGGCTATTGTAAATAGTGCTGCAATGAATACTGGGGTGCACGTATCTTTTCAAATTATGGTTTTCTCCAGATATATGCCCAGGAGAGGGATCACAGGATCATACGGTAGCTCTATTTTTAGTTTTTTAAGGAACCTCCATACTGTTCTTCATAGTGGCTGCACCAGTTTACATTCCCACCAACAGTGTAGGAGTGTTCCCTTTTCTCTGCACCTTCTCCAGCATGTAGTATTTATAGACTTTTTGGTGATGGCCATTCTGACTGGTGTGAGATCTGACCTGCTACCCGTCTTTATAAACGAAGTCTATTGGGGCACCGTCATGCACATTTGCCTGCGTATTGTCCATGACTGTTTTCACTCTATATCAGCTGAGTCGAGTAGTCACAACGGTGACCTTATGGCCCACGAAACTGAAAACGTTTACACTCTGGCTTAGGCCAGAAAACCCTGTTTTCTGTCACGTGTCCTTGGCTTGTTGGCAGGTGACTATGGAGACGGGATGAAAACAGACACACGGTGAGTCAGTTGTGAGTAGAGTTGAGATTGAAAGAATGCTCTTAGCTGGAGTTCAGGTCACAGCCAGGGGGAGTGCAAGGTGAAGGTATGGGGAAGCAGAACATGGTCAGGAAACAGAGGGGTGTAGAACTGAGCCAGAGAAGGCAGACATGCCAGGAGATGAGAGAGAGAATGACTATAGATCCCCGAGGCCAAGATTAGGTTGTTCTTCAAGCTCCCAGCGTCTCTGACAACTGTCCAGCCCATGCGTACAGGCACATAAGCCTCTGTATAAAGTCAAGGAGCTCTCCTTCAATTAAGAGAGGGACTAAAAGAGACCATTATGTGCTCATACAGCTCAACATAATAAAACCCCCAAATAACCCCATTAAAAAGTAGGCAGAAAAACTGAATAGACATTTCCAAATTGGGAATGCAGATGGCCAGCAGGCAAAGGAAAAGATGCTCAACATCACTAATCATCAGGGAAATGCAAATCAAAACTACAATGAGGTATCATCTCATACCTGTTAGAATGGCCATCATCAAAAAGGCTACAAATTACAACTGCTGGAGAGGGTGTGGAGAAAAGGGAACCCTCCTACACTGTTGATGGGAATGTAAACTGGTGCAGCCACTATGGAGAACAGCATGGAGGTTTCTCAAAAACTGAAAATAGAACTACCATATGACCCAGCAATTCTACTCCTGGGTATATATCCAAAAAAAAAAAATCCCACTATTTCGAAAAGATACATGCACCCCAATGTTCAGAGCAACATTATTTACAATAGCCAAGACATGGAAACAACCTAAGTGGCCATCCACAGATGAATGGATAAAGAAGACGTGAGATATATGTATGTATGTATGTGTATATATATATAAATGGAATACTACTCAGCCGTAAAAAAGAAAGTGATTTTGCCATTTGCAGCAATATGGATGGACTTGGAGGGCATTGTACTTAGTGAAATAAGTCAGACAAAGACAAATACTGTGTGATATCACTTATATATGGAATCTAAAAAATTCAGCAAGCAAACTAGAGAATATAATAAATGGAAGCAGGTTCACAGATGTCGAGAACAAACTAATGGTCACCAATGGGGGGGTGGGCAATATAGGGGTGGGGAGGGGCAGGTACAAACCACTGGGTGTAAGACAGGCTCAAGGATGTATTGTACAACATGGGGAATAGAGCCAGTGTTTTAAAATAGCTATAAATGAAGTATAACCTTTGACAATTGTTTGAGAATAAAAAATTTAGAAAAAGAGAGACCAGTGTGTGCTTGTCCATCATGTGGCAGATTTAATTCCCTTATTTCTCAGTTCCTATGCTAATAGATCCCCCCTTTAGGTCCCAGTATTGACAATAAACACCAGTAAATTCGCTTGGGTGGAACAGTCGTGTGATGTAGTGGACGAGAACCGTGTTCACAGAAAACTGAAATGTAAAGTCGTCTGCAGTGAAGATACCTCACACCTCATGACATTAACATTTCCCCTTTCATCAGTTTAGTCATTCTGTAAATATTGAGGACCTACTAAATGTAAAGAACCTGTGAATGACAGTTTGATGGTTGAGAACATGATGTAACAAGACCCACTCCCAGGGGATGTAATTACACAACCCTGTAAGCAGATTGGGTTGGGTACACCGACAACCGCCATATGGGGAAATCAGTGGTGATTAAAGGTCATTGAGTCAGTATATGTAGCAGACTCAGGACGCACTGACGCATGTGCCAGGCACCACAGGTACTGACCTGGGGGAGGCTGAGCCTTTGGCTTTGGAAGAACGGTCCTGCTGCCCGCAAGGAGGAGGAGTTGCTCCCTGCTTTAGAGACAGGGAAGCCGTCCTGCGGTGTCCTGCAGGTGAGCGTCACTGGTGAGTCCATAAAGGGAGGAAAGGGTAAATCGTACAATAGAGTACCATCCAGTAGCTGAAAGAAGTGAACTAGAGCTACATGGGTCAGTACTGATGGATCTCAAATCTAATGAGCCAGAAATAAGGTACAAAACATTCTTACAGTATGAGACCAACTATATGGTATTTGAAAACATGGAGAGATAAATTAGGAGTTTAGGATTAACGTACATACACTACTGAACATAAAATGGATGACCAACAAGGACCTGCTGTATAGCACAGGGAACTAGAGTCAGTATTTTGTAATAACCAGAAGGGAAAAGAATCAGAAAAAAACCCCCATGAAACCAATACTTACATATCGCTTAGCCTAGCATGCATATGTGGTGTGAATATATTTTTTAATGTTTAGAATTGATAGCTACCTGGATAGCTTGTAAATCTGGGGAAGGAAGGCGGGAAATGGCACTGAAGAGGCATATGCTGGGTTACAACTATACCTTAACATTTTAATTCTCCTTTAAAAAAACAAACAAACAAAAACAAAAAGAACAAGTCCTAACCATGAAGGAAGTACAGTAAAATGGATGTTGGGAACATGCACATTTATTTTATTAGTCTCAGACCTTTTCTTTTTGAAACATCTCAGAAGAGAAAAGGAGAAAAGCCCGAGTGTGTTTATAGCGAAAACGATTCCAAAGAAAGGAAGCGTGGATGGTTACACTCAGGGCATCTCCCAGGCCGGGTGATGTAGATTAGGACCCAGTTTGAGCTGAGTTCCTCAGTTTTCTTATGTGCTGAATCGTACTAGTCGAGAGAGTGAAATTCGCTTTGTGGTGGCGTGACGGCACCACGTCCTGTGGTCAGAGTTCATAAGTGAAGCCTGGAGGCGGCCGTATTTGAGCTCAGGCCCTGTGCAGCCCGCAGGTGGGCAGCTGAGCACAGGCGGGCAGGGCACAGGGCTTCTGGGGACTCTGGCATGTACTAAGAGGCTAAGATTCCAAACGTTTTGGGGCCAAGGCCTCTTCCAGATTATGAAAAAACTTATGAGCCATCTCCTTAGACAAACATGCACACGTGTGTACGTCCATAAACACATGATTGCATCCATTTCCAGACGCTCAGAGACCATGGCATCTGAGAACCTTGGTTAAGGACCTCATGGGTAGACACATTGCCTTGGATAAATTTGGTCAAATTCTCCAGCGAACACAACTGTGCTGCAGCTTCTGTAACGACACGGGACTCTGGACTGCAGACTCAGGAAAGGGTTTGTGCCACTAGGCGTTGACCTAGACGCCCTGCTAACCGCCTTGGAGCACAGATGACCCAAATGCACAGAATCTGTCCGTGCTCTGATTGTTCTGTGATGATTCTTGAACGGTTCTTTAAAGAATGAAGCTACCAGGCATAGGAAATTCCTCAGCTTGTCTGTCACCTCGTATGCCACCTTGTGTGCAGTCATCTGGGTGGTATCATCCAGCCGAAGGATTGCATGGGAAAGCGAATTCAGATGACAGGCGCATTCTTGGCATCTAACTCTGACCACCAATGAAGAATGTGACTAAGGAATGACATTTTTAGTAAAAGGTCACAGACAGCGTGAACTTAACACATTTTTATTCACTGGGTGGCAAACAGAAACAAAATCTCAGAAACTGGGTTCATTGAATAAATATTGCAAGTGACTGATGTATCCAAATATGCTTAATACAGACAGTCTCTCATCCCAAGGGCTATGTTTTTTTTTCTGACTGTTACACATTTTAATTCACGATTTAAATACTTAATGACTCTTTTATAACATCCATTTCTCATTCTTCTGAAATAATATTTACATGATTGTTAGTTTGATTGGACAATTAAAATGCACTTAAGTGAGATATAAACTAAGTTTCTTTTTCTTGTCTTCTTTCTTAGACAATTCATCTAGTCATTGTTGTTCAAATACTTTAACCATTTTTTTTCCTCTGAACTGGCTGACCAGCTACAGTATATAAAACCAGTGACTCAAGTCATCTATTTTGAAATAACCAGTATAAATAGGTGCAGTCTGGTTACACCACATTTTAAACAACTGTCCAGCCAAATGAAATGCAAAAAGGAAAAAGAAAGGACTGCAAATCCCTTGAAATGTGTGCTTCCAGCTGACTTTCAGAACAGGTCCACATTTATGTAGCTGTGTAAAAAGCAAGGAAAAGAAACCAGAAATTCCAGAATATTTTCAAACTGCCTTAGACATTTTGACACTGTACTATTTTTCTCTGCCAAGAGAATAAATGAGTGGTTTGCCCTCTGGGGGAAAAATCTATTTAAAAGAGAAAATATTTTAAATTCTTACTGTTACAGGGGGAAAAAAACAGGAGTTCTTCGTAGTGGGGGGATGGTATATATGTGTTCGGGGGCACAGTGACATGTATTAATGTGGGGTCTTGTTTGCTTGTAGTTATTTTCTTTCTTCTTCCATCGATCACACATTTCTGTGATGAGTACTGGTCATACGAATGTTCTGCCTTCACGCAGTTACAGTTTTAAGGAGGAACCCGAGGGAACAGCAGTGTGTTATGAGGGTGAAATAATCCCTCATAATCCCATGGGGAACAGAGGCCAAAGGCAGGACAGATTACGTTGTGAACTGCGTTCGTGAAGCATAGATTGTCCCTGGCGCGTGGAGGTGAAGGAAGAGGTGAGGCTTCTGCCTTCACAGAGCCTGTTTTCACACCTTTTGTCCGTATAGTTAATGGAGCTGCCCCCTCACTGTGCTATAATTACCTGATTACCCTTTAATCTGCTCTGTAAAGTTCTCCAGAGTTGGAACAGTATTAATTCGTCTCTGTTTCCTAGTGATTAGCACAGGGCCAGGTGCCTGGTGGGTACAAAATGCTTGCTTTTTGTTTGAATGAATGAAAGGATGGATGGATGCATGCATGCATGGAAGGATGCTTTGTATTTAGAAAGAAATGTACTTGGGCTATGATTACTTCAGTGGAAAAGACAACACAGAAGAAAAAAATGCAATACAAAGGGTGTGGTAGTACATAGAAATATTTTGACTTGGATTTTACAAATTATAAATTATTTCCCCGTATGCCTGGCCCTTCCAAAATTTCACACTCATGCATACACCAGTATGCTTGTTAAATTGTTGGACTAAACTCTCCTTTGATTTTGAAGTATATTCCTTCATTGAGATGACAGTTTTTAACTAGTAAAGAAAGTTTTCCAATTAAAACCCGAATTTTGCCATGTGTACCTCAGTTATGTGAAAATACAGTTATGTGTACCTCAGTTATGTGCTTAGTACATTGGAAAAAATCTTAATTCTGTTAAACTCTTTCAAATGGTATTACATACCAAAGCGGACACCTTTAAACTACCCATGGAGGAAAAATAAAATAGCTCTGGAGAAACAAGGACAGCAAGCAGACAGCTGGAATTTTGGGGAAATGTCTGCGGTATTTGGGTTTATTTTTAAGGGAAAGAAAAATTTTCCATCAAATTTTATAAGACAATAACATTTAAAAAATCTCATGCTCACTAAGAATCTTCATAATACTGATGTAGAACTCAGATTATGTTTTATTCATGAATTATAGGTTTTTTGGATGGAGGTGGTTAGGGTAAGAAACAGGTTTTTATAAGCTTCTTCCATCCCCTTTAATTACCTTCTCATCCTACCTCAATGCATACATTCACATGGACACTCACATCATTTTATTTTCATTTTTCATGGGACCCATGTGTCCACACCACCACACCAGACATAAATCGGGCAGCATTCCAGATTTTCACCAGGACATGAAAGGGAGATCACACATAAAACATTCAGTAACGTGTAGGCAACTTGAAAAGTGCTTGAGACAGAAGCGAAAAACAAAGAAGGGAGAAAGAGGCTTTCGAGTCTTGGGTCTTTTTTAGCTGATGTTTCAGAAGGTGAAGAAGTTTTAATGATGTGCTTCCTCAGCAGAGGGGGAGAGTAACTCCTCTGAACCATTCTCTGTGCCTCGGAGCCCCGCAGCTGGAGCAGGATGGAGCTGAGCCCTGTCCTCTCCCCACCAGGTCTCAAGCGCGGCTTCAGGACGGGAGGGTCCTTCAGGCTTTCACCGATCCTGTCACAGCTCACCTCTCCCCTCACCCTGCCCATGGGAAGGCATGCTGATTAACATAAAAATGGCTGTATTCTATTACTCAGCCCTAAAAAAGAATGAAATAATGCCATTTGCAGCAACATGGCTGGACTTAGAGATTTTCATACTAAGTCAGACAGGCATCACATGTTATCACTTGTATGTGGAATCTAAAATAGGACACAGGGCTCCCCTGGTGGCGCAGTGGTTGAGAGTCCGCCTGCCGATGCAGGGGACACGGGTTCGTGCCCCGGTCCGGGAAGATCCCACATGCCGCGGAGCAGCTGGGCCCGTGAGCCATGGCCGCTGAGCCTGCACGTCCGGAGCCTGTCCTCCACAACGGGAGAGGCCACAGCAGTGAGAGGCCCGTGTAATGAAAAAAAAAATAAAAATAAAATAGGACACAAATGAACTTATCTATGAAACAGAAACAGACTCACTGACAGAGAACAGACTTGTGGTTGCCAAGGGGGTGGAGCTGGGGGAGGGATAGACAGGGAGTTTGGGGTTAGCAGATGCAAACTGTTCTATAGAATGGATAAACAACAAGGTCGTACTATATAGCACAAGGGAACTATTGGGTTGACCCAAAGGTTCATTTGGGTTTTCCCATAAGATGTTATGAAAACCCAAACGAACTTTTTGGCCAACCCAATATACCCAATATCCTGTGATAAACCATAATGGAAAAGAACATGAAAAAGAATGAATGAATGAACAAATAAATAATTGCTGTATTCTGTTTCAACCCTGAAAATAGGCTCTATGCTAGGGATAAAAGAGCACAGTCCTAGTCAGAAGGCAGAGTTCAGTTCCGCTTCCCAGGATACTCTGAGTAGATCTTAAAGGGGGAGACCTCCAGCCCCGGTTCCCTCATCTGTGAGCCGAGGATGGTCAGGAGGACCTCGCCCAGTGTCTCGTGGCTCCAGGAACCAGTGCCTGGTCCCACTGTCCCTCCCTCTGTGCTGGTGCCCAGAGCTCCCGGCCCCCTGGCCCCAGTCGCAGGCATCACAGGTGATAAGGATCAGGGCAGCAAGTGTCCACTGGCATTTGTTTATTCCACGAGAGTAGTTTTAATTTGCTTCAGAAGAGAACCTCTCCCTTGGGGTTTCTTTGGCGGCCACACTTTCTGAAACTTCCGCGTCTTCAAGCCTTTGTGTCAGTATTTGGTAACCAGCCTGCAGGTTGTCAGAATCACTGGGAAAAGCCATTTACTGTGTCTCTTAGATACACTGAATGGGTCTCCTGCTGCTTCAGTTGTCGCTTTAAGGGACTCCCTTGGTTTGAGTATATTATCAGTGTCTGTTTACATAATTTCATCTTCATCTCTAACCGTGAATTTGTTTCATAGATGTTCGTTTCTTTCAGTACTGTTTAGCGAGGAGAAGATAGTGGATGGTACCCAAAAGAGGAGCTTAAAAAAATGCCTTTTTTGCATTTTTACTGTATTTTGGCAAGTTTTATCAACTCCATTATTTTATAGCTGTGGTCATTATACTGCTTATTAAAAATAGTTATTTGGAATTACTGCATTAATGTCAATCTCTGAATAACATATTTGCAAATATGGCATTTTATTTTGCCAGTGCAAATATGTATTAAATAACAATTCCTCTTGCTAAGTGTGGATATGAAAAGGGTAAGCTGGGACAAAGTGAGAGAGTGGCATGGACATATATACACTACCAAACGTAAAATAGATAGCTAGTGGGAAGCAGCTGCATAGCACAGGGAGATCAGCCACCTAGAGGGGTGGGGTGGTGGGGGGAGAAAGACGCAGAGGGAGGGGATATGGGGATATGTGTATGTGTATAGCTGACTCACTTTGTTATACAGCAGAAGCTAACGCACCACTGTAAAGCAATTATAGTCCAATAAAGATGTTAAAAAAAAAAGTAAAACAAAAAAACCCAGTTGGTTCTCTTGCTAAAGATAATTATTTATCCAAGTCAAGTGACATTATCTTAATAATTTTTTCAAGACAACTATTTCCAAATGTTTATTAGAGAAAATGTTCTAGGAAAAATAAAATTATAGATATGAACATATTTAACCATGTGTTGGAAACTTATATATACCTGGAAATCAGACGGTTTCGTATACAATTACATGCACTTGTACTCAGTAAATATTTGAAAGACTGTTTTCTCATCTGTAAAATAGAACTAATAGTAGCATCTTCTCATTGAGCAACTTTGAAAATGAATAAAAAGACTGTATATAGAGCTCCACTCAGTGCGAGGCAGGTGGTAAGTATTTAGTCAATGGTAGATATTACGATTGAATTCATGCCATAAACAAAGCCTAGAATGATGCCTTAGGGATACAACAATAGGGATAATCAATATTTTAGATAGGGGGAGAACGGAAGGAAATAAACAGAGATGACTCCATGTTTTAGGACCATGTAATATAAAAATAGGAATAGAAGGAAATGGGGGTCTGGGACTGGGAGAGAAGAGGAAATACTGAGTTGTGTTTGGGATCTGTTGAGTTGGAAGTGACAGAAGGTCACTGCGGTGAAGATGCACTGTCACCGTCTCACGGGTTGGACCAGAACTTTTATGTTGTTGTCATTTACTTGTTTTTCCAAGAGTTGTATATTGGGAGCCAGCTGTGTACTAAAGGCTGCACTTACAGGAGAAACCCGGGAGGGAAGCGTGTGAGTTTGTGAGTCAGTTTTCTGGGGGAATGAGGGGTGAGGATGACTGTGCCAGGCGTGAAGAGTTGCTGGATGACAAACGGGAGCAGAAGTAAGTGGAGGGAACCTCCAAGGAAGCAGCGCAAGAGGCTGAAGATGCATCGAGAGCACTGGGTGAGGGGAGAAGAGAGCTTCCAAGAACGACGCGTGTTCAGGAGCCTCACTTCTATTGGCATCGAACATGGTTTTTAGAGTTAAGGATCATCCTTGTAAGTTACAGTGATAGAAAGTGAAGCTAAAGATAGACTATTCTTGGCTTGTATCTACCATATTTACAGATGAAGAGGGTTGCACGTGTCTGCGTTCTGTAGTATGAAATCATTGTTTTCATGAAAGTGAAGGT
Organism: Neophocaena asiaeorientalis asiaeorientalis; assembly: GCF_003031525.2. Lineage (NCBI taxonomy): Eukaryota > Metazoa > Chordata > Mammalia > Artiodactyla > Phocoenidae > Neophocaena > Neophocaena asiaeorientalis. The sequence goes on along the minus strand of NW_020175674.1, from coordinate 2,783,868 downwards.
ATTGAAGCAGCTGTTCAGCGAACAGTGAAGGATGTGCTTTTGCCCGAATCCTGAACGTGCGTTGCTCAAAGGCTCGAAAATGCTCTCATTTCTGCAATCTTCTGCATCGTTCGTAGTCAACCAGATCTATTTCCGTTAAATAATGCTTTCCTTCTTTTGTTATGTGTAGTAGCACAGGTTTTCTTTTAAAGGAAAAAAAAAAAAGAAACCCAGATGTTCTGTCTCAGTGACTGTGTGCAAACAGAAGAAGAAAGTCGGGGAAAGGTCTTCAGAATCCACTGTGAGGGACTGTGTCTGATGTCTACAGGCCAACACCCCATCACCAAAGGAGCACTCTGGTCCTGCTGGGTTCAGCTCAAAGCAACAAATCTGTACTGACCGCCCATTTCTGAGCAAACCACAAGCTCACAATCTTCAGGGGTGAGGAGACAATTATGTAAATAACCTTGACACAAAGGAGAGCGTGTGGGTCACCATGAGACGTTTCCAAAGGACTGCAGGTTCTAAGGAGAAAAAGCCCACCTTGTTGAGGGCGAGGAAGAATAGCCTCCTGGAGAAGGTGAATTCGAGGGAAGTGAAGAGCCGGGAGCCATGTAAACAAGGAGTGGAGACAGGCTCAGTGCCCTGTGCTCCTGGGCGATGAGCGTCCTGTTGGCTGGAGGAGAAAGGACAGAAAAGTGGCAGCGCTAGGAGATTGGGATGGAACAGATGGCGGGGGGGCACCCCAAGTGCCAATGTGCAGTGTGGGGAATTCCTGGCCCATTGGGGGGCGGTGAGGAGGCCTTGCTGGATCCTGAGCGGGGGAAAGACATTGCTGGAGCAGAGGTTTAAAGACTGACAGGTTGCAGTGCGTGCTGTGCTCTGCAGTGAAGACAGAGGGGCTGAAGGAAGTGGCTGGAAACTATGGTTGTAGCCTCACAGTCCGCGGAAGCCTGAACGGGATGGAAGGAAAAGGGAAGGCCCTCCACTGGGGTCTTCCGAGATGCAGGCCTCTGGGAACATTTCCTGTGGGATTCCGCAGAGCACACGTCTGCAGGGTTGTCTTCATTTTCCACTTTGCCCCCGGTTATTTGGTGCAGACAGAGCTGTGCTCTGATTTTGCACAGGGGAACCTTGGCTGTAGAAGACCTCTTTTGTTCTATGTTAATGGGCTCTTCTCACCTTCTTGGGCCAGGAAAGTGGATCCTTAAGTCAGTTGCCGCCTCTCGTCTGCGTGTCCTGGGTCCTCACATGGCCAAATTCCACCAGGGGTTCAGGACATTAGAAGACAGTATGGTTGCCCCAGGAGCTTTAGAGATGCTTCTTCATTACTCTAGAAAGACAGCTGCTTCCCTTCATCCACTGTGGCTTGGACATCGCATGTCTGCCCTCTGGGTTCAGGCCTCAGATACAGCTCTACCTGGTACTCCATCAGGAGCAACTGGTGTGCTTGAAAATGTATTGCTGTATTTATTTTTCATGAATCTCAGTCTCCTACTCAGTGAAGAGAATAATCTCTCGCAAAGAGCATTTTAGTTAGTGATATCATATTATTTATTCACCTATTATATCTTTGCAATATTGAGATGAGTTTAATTCTACTTAAACTTCTAACACAAATAACTGTAAAACAAGAATCAGTGTGTAACCGAACCCACGTCCGGCTGCTTGCCGCTCATAAGCCAACAGTTCAAGAAACAAGTGTCAGTAGAAATGAAAGGTGCTTTAATCAGAAAAGCCGGCAGCCTGGGAGAAGGTGGACTCATGTCCCGAGACCAACTTTGAAGATGCTGCTCAGCAATGTAAGTTTTTAAAGGGAAAATGGGGGAAGAGTTTCAATGAATCATGGAGGCAAGGGGTTGGGTTCTGCATTATTCTCCATTGTGTGCAGACTGGCTGACTCTTTTTCAGATGTTATCTCATCTGCGTGATCTGCCTGCAGGATTGCTAAGGGGGCTGTTAGCGGTAGAGAACTCGCCATTCTTTAACTGCTTAGTTCTTCATTCTTCTTTCAATCTAGAAAAAGAATCAACAGGTTAGACAAGGCATGGTGTACATTCAGGAGAGCGCAAGTCAGGAGTCAGTTTCAATCGTTTAGTGATCTGATTCCTATAATTAGGTTCTTTTAAGGTTAGAGGGGAACAGAACTGAGCAAACAGAAAAGGGGCAAAAGAGCTGCTTTCAAATGATTAGCCAATTGTTCTTGGCCTTGCTTTTCTCATCCTTTCACCTAATGAAAAGCAAATTTAGTTTTCTTCATTTATGAATCAAATGAACATCCTAGACTCATCTTCCTGACCTTTGTGCCCCACGAGGGATTCGCCACCATGCACGTGCATGTCCACCGTGAGCCCCTCAGCTCTGGCCATGAGGCTCTGGGCTTGGACCTGTCACCCCCATTGACCAGTGCACCTGGGATACATCTGGCTCCATCGCTAGGTGCCTTAGGACATTATTACACAGCATCCTAAAATATATTATTTTATTTTTTAACCAAAATCCTATGAATCATAGGACAATTTAGAGCCAAATAAAATGAGACGGAAATGAGCAAAAAGAAAATAAGACCCTGAATAAAAAATCCATTTCACAAATTTTTTTTAGCCTCTACTTACATACAGTGAGTAATCAAGTCATATTTTTTAATTGGGAGAAGTCTTAGGCAGGTAGTATGATTTTTAGTATTTTTTTCTCTTCCTCTTTCAAAATCTGTCTCCTCCTTAACTCATCTGGTTGATAACTGGAGCCTTTTTCAGTGAAGTCGATTTAAGTATTATAGTGTACTTTCTTAGAACAACAAAAGATAACTTATTTTACTTCCAAAGCTTTTGGAGTTTGCCTCATGGGCTGTTAGCGCCTGTGAGAAGAACAGGGTCGTCCACTCCCAGTGCTTCTAGGAGGTGCGTAGTAGTTTCCTCAACACTGCAGAATGGCCAAGGCTGTGAAACTGTTCCCTCAACCAAAGGCCTTTGTTGGTAGAAATTCATAGCTTATTTGCAAGTGATTCTGTGATTACATTTACAAATATAAATATATATCAAACCTGTATCATTGTCAGGATTTTACTAGAGAATTTAATGCAGCCTATAAAGCAAAATTAATTTCTCTTTAATTTTCCCAAATCTATCCATCTCAGTTGTTATTCTTACCTAGCAACCTCTCCAACTTCACTTTTCTTGGGAAGGTCCTCAGAATCCGAAGCACTCAAGTGACATTAAGATGTAACTATCACCAGACTTCTCGCGAAGTTTGCATTTTTATCCACCACTTAGATTCAAATGAGTCGCAGGCTAGAATGATATTTGGGGCACCTGCAGGCCAGGAGGTGAGATGGGAAACCCAAGGAGCTTTCCTGGAACTTCTGAAGTCCTTCCTGTCTGTGCTTAGGTCTTTGACAAAGGCTCCATCTGCATTCCAAAATACCTGTCTTGAAAGAAGAAATGTCCACATAGGACCCTTTGAAAATAAAGCCAGTTTGTTCTGTGAGTCAGTAATTTACTTTTGTCGACTCTGAGAGTCAGTTGCTTCATTTTTAATGATGTGAAGACAGTTCAGTTTCAAAAATAAGGATAGGACAGCTACAGGGGCCAAAGCAGACACCGTGGACACGAGTTCTTCCTTGTGCACACCCTCCTCTAGCATCTACTTCCACTCCATGTTCTCAATCTGCAAGCTCCACCTTCTGAAAAGTCACCTCCTCCCAGAAGGCTCCCAGGACTGCATGGATTCAGTGACTGACTCCACCTCTGTGCTTCCTGCACACCTTGAGAGCCTGGGGTGGAAAGCACGGGATTTCTCCTCACTGGGTTCCTCGTGGCTCCAGCTTTGACTTGTCATCGTTATTCCCAGTGACTGTCTGGCTGAATGAATAATTGCTGTAAGTTCTTAGGGACGACAGCCAAGTGCCAATTGAATTGTGGAGAGTTATTTTGGTGTTTGAATCTTGTAACTAAACCATGATTAGTGTTCCTTGGATGAACAGTTGAGATCTGGTGACTGAACTCTTTTTCCTAAGTATCGGCCACTTCCTGTGTTCTTACTCAAATATGCACGTTTCCTGATAGATGTTTCTTAGACTTGTGATTTTTTTTTTTTAACAGTCGTCTGTGGCTTTGAAAGAGTGTGAGATTTCCAGACATATTTAACACCATCCAGACAATACCACAGTGTGTCATGCACACAGCTTAGTGATTATTCAGATCATTTAAGGGTTAAAAAAAAATTCCTATGGAGTGAAAAATTAGTTTACCTTGTGGTTAACTGTCCACTTGGGATTGCCTTCTTTCTACTTGTCATCTCACATTTGAGTCTCAGTCCTGACAATATAATTGAATCAGCGGTGACTCCACATTTGAATCTTCAGCCCAGACCTCTTCTCTTGTTTATGTCGCTGCCTCCTTGGCCTCTCCACGTGGATGTGTGATGGGCATCGCTCCCTGAACATGTGCAAACCAGATTTCTGGTGGTCCTCATCCCAACCTGCACCTGCTGCGTAAGCATTCCCATCCTGGTATCTCGCCACTTCAGACTCTGTCCTCATAATCACTCAGACCAAAGCGAAGAAAGACCCTCAGCAAACAAGCAAATAACCCCCTCCACGAAAAACAAAACCCCAAATCAACAATTTTAACTCTCGTGACTCTTCTTTTCCTCAAGCCCCGGGCCCTGTCGATGAGACAGACAGTCCTTCCCGGTGTCTCTGGTGCCACTTGGTGCCACGGGCTCCATCCTCGAGCTGGGAGTTAATTCAGTGGCTGTTGAGGTACATTTTCCTGCTTCTGCTCCCGTCCCCTCCAGTCTGTTCTCAGCACCGAAGCTCAGGTGAACCTTCTAAAACCTGAGTTAGAGCGTGTGCTTCCTCTGTTGCAAACCCTCCAGTGACGTCACTGCCATGTCGTGCACACAATTGTAATATCCGAAGCTAATCCGTGTTGATCACGTACTGTGTAGCTGGACCTGTGCTAAAGCACGCGTGCCTGTTCTCACTTTATCCTGACCTCAGTCTCTTATTATCACCACTGTCTTACCCGCGAGAAAACCGAGCTAAAGCAGGATGGAACCACTCTCTGAAGATCACTCGGATAGCGAGGGGGCGGAGCCCTGCTTTGCACTGAAGCAGTCAGATTCGGAGCACGGACACTAGAAAACAAAGCTCAGTCCTCTCATTCCTGGTAACCTCTTCGCGTGGCATGGTTGTTATAAACAAGACTTATCTGATAATCCGTTTTTATTGATGAAAAGCGCCAACAATAACATGTGACACATTTTGGAGGGTAACTTTGTGATGAAGTTTCTTATCTTAGCATCCTGTCTATTTAAGAAGTACTCAGCGGCACTCTCAGTCACCACGCAGTATTTCTCTTGACACTGATGGCGCCGGTGGTGCTGGTGTTTTGGTCTCTTGCTGAGCTACCCCTGCTGAGTTCTAACCTTTGTACTGCAGTTTAGTCCTCATTGAAATTCTGCTATTAAGTTTGACTTTTTCACCATCCCTGTGTTTTTAAAATCATTGTTCATTAAGGTGAGAAGTGAATGCAAGTGATGAATGCTGTTCTCAGAAAAATGCGTGACTAAATTCCATTCTTTAATGGGTACTAGCAGGAACTAAAAGAAATGTAATTGTAGATAAAGAAGAATTTTAGTTCAGTTGGGTTGTGTTAGCGTTACTGTATCTTATCAGGCTAATAATGATTGGAACCAAAATCGTTATAACCTAAATATTGGCATATAATAAAAAGCACCATTAAAAATGTATCGGAGACTCATTTTTTTGGGTGGGTGACAAAATTTTAGAAGTCACATCTGATTCTTTCCATGAACTTTAAGCAAATGTAAATATCATCCATTACCCAGTTCTAATATATTTCTTCTTTTCCAGTATTTATTAATGTAGCCACGTCTAAATGACCGTCCAAAGGAAACTCATAATATGTAGTGAGACCTAACTCTCTTGCCAAGAACTAAGCCACTAATATGTTCTTCAGTCCCTGTAGTTTTAGAAATGCTTAAAATTCTGCATAATTGATTAATATTTCTATTTAAATTATAATAATCACACAGTGTGAATTCACTGAATCGAGTGCAACATAAAATTGACATGATTACCTCTCCGACGCGCAGGCTCAGAGGCCATGGCTCACGGGCTCAGCCGCTGCGCGGCATGTGGGATCTTCCCGGACCGGGGCACGAACCGGTGTCCCCTGCATCGGCAGGCGGACTCTCAACCACTGCGCCACCAGGGAAGCCCCTAATATACTTTTAAAACTTAATTTTCTTTAGTCTTACCGTGCAGGCTTATCAACCCATGTCGCATGACCACTGGTGCTCAATTATAAAATCAAAATAATACACGGTGAATGCTTGCCTTGAGCTACTATTCCAAAATTGAGAGTTACTCTTGGAAAAATACAAGTTAACCCACCAACCGTGATATTATCAAATTACCCTAACATAGTTCAAAGCACATGGATGGTTTTTTTCCCATAGGAGTCAGTTTTTCTTTACATTCATTTCCCATTTGTTTGGCTTTCCGCTTTTGTTTTGATTCAGGCTTGGAAATCATTTTAATATTGTTCTGTATCTTGATGACACATATACCATTTTGGAACACTAGTGTATGATCAGATGAGCTCTAGGGACAGAAAGGCTTGGGCTTAAAGGCTGGCCTGGTACTTAATGAGCTGTGTAGACTTTGGTATTTGGTCAAGTTATTTAATCTTCCTACTAGTACTCTTCATGGCTTCACGTCTGTAAGGCATGTAACAGACTGCTTGACACATACTTAGCCATTGTTTCTGGATTTATCTCATTGTGGGCTGGAATAAGCTTCATGAGATGAAGGGTGGGCTGCTGCTACGTCATGGGTTTATTTGTAGCCATCACATCACAGCCCCTAACCCTGTAGAAGGGCCACATTCAGACCTGTCTTCCAATTTCTCTCCTATTTTGAGAGCAACGTTTATTATCACTTCTTTCCTCTCGGCACGTTTACATCCTGAACCTTGTGGTGCAGCAGAGAAGAATTATAACCAGTAGGCACATTTGCTTTACTTGCAGTTACTGTTTAATACTTTTCAATGATTAAAAGTACCCCCCCCATGAGAAATAGATATTTATATTCTGGGAATAAGAGGAAAAGTCAATGAAATCGTGTCCCTGCCCTGTGTAGAAATGTATCTGTAGTTTAGCCATTCAAGAAGGGTGGTGGCGATGTGATGACATAAGTAACTTTCATCTGGAATGTTTTTATTTGTTGAAAGGCAGGTGTGGAGCAGCTACCAGGTAGATAACATTACACCAAGCCCATGAGAGACAAAAAAGAAATTAAAAATTAAATAATGTTCACAAATAATCACACTGAAACAAGTGAGTGATCAAAACCTCAGGTTACCTCCTGGGAAAGGAGGTTTTTTTATACGTATACCTAACGGGGTATTTTTCTCTTACCCATAGAAAGGGCTCACGGTGTCATTTAGCAAACACAGTGTTTTGGGCAACTTAAGAACTGGCATATGCTTCATCCTTTTAGATTGCCTTTTTATTGTTACTGTTTTGTCCAAACCACGCTAATGATCGGTACAAGAAAAGTAAACAAGGCTGCCTTGACAGCTAAAACCCATAAAACAAGTGACGATCTAGAATCATTGCCAAACTTCCTCTGAACTTGTAAAGGCATAGAGAGTAATACTGGTGAGTTTTCGTGTTGCTCTTTTAAGAACCTGCCAAGAGGAAAGATGAAATACTTTAAAGGTCTTCTGGGAACTCTTGCAGGTACAGTAGAGTTGCCTGATCATGAAAACAGTCATGTTTCCAAGGAGGCTTAAAGTTTCATTTCATTAGGATTTGTCATAAGATGTGAAGATCACCTACTGCAGTTATCGTCATACTTGGTATTTAGCGTAACGCACTTCTGGAGGGACGTCCTTTCGGGTCAGGGGTTTCAAACTATTCTTTCTTCTGTGTAGAAATGAGGGCTCTGGGCGGTGCTGAGGCTTCCCTCTCTCCCCCTTCCTCTGCCCTCGTCCCCCCGTTCCCCATTCCAGGGTTTCCCGTCCACCCTCCTGGGCTGTCCCTTCTTCCACAGTGGCTGCTCCGAGCGTGGAGGGGACTTTGACCCCCACCCAGAAAGTAGGGGACAGTTTTAGGAAGGCGAGTCCATGGCCTTCAGGACCAGACACTTTGCTGACTTTAGTTCAAGCCCTGCTCGTCCTATACTCCTCCCTCCAGGCTGGCCCTGAAGCTCCTGCCCGAACTCCTTCTCCTCCAAGCAGGTCCTTGGAGGGCCCTCAGTAGTGAACAAGGTGGTGCAGTTTCTGTAGAATTTACTCCGTGGACATTTCTCCTCTGGTTTCAAAAGATCTAAGAGCATCCTTCTCGGAGGTCAGCCTTACATCATCACACCACAAAGTGGAATGAGAAGAAAGCCTTGTGCGTCGTCACTGCCCCTGACGTTGGGGAAGCAGGGCAGGTGAGGGGTTGATCCAACAAGGAGAAGCACATGGCAAGTAATGTTACACTTGTCCTCGTGTTACCTTGTCTGGAGCTGACACAAAAGACCCAAATATATGTTGGTCTGGTACCTCACACCCTAGAATTCGTGGAAGAACACTTCTGATGTGGGGGAAAAAAAAAGACAAAATGTCTACATTTTCCAAAGGGGTGTGTGTGTGTACGTATATATATATGTAATACAAT